>NW_017536430.1:18392-23339 GCF_001853355.1 Bactrocera latifrons | reverse complement strand
AATAAAATAAAATATTATTTAAAATATATTTATTTATTACTTTTGGAACAGTGTAATGAAAAAACAAAAAAAAAGTATTTTTTTTTCGAAAAGTTTGGATTTGGAGTAAAGGACTCAAAAGCAGAAGAAATTTGAAAATTTCTATTTTTTATATAAAAAACATAGAAAATGAAGAAAAAAATTTGGCACTTCAGCCCACTGTGCGCCGCCACCATTGTATACAACCACCATTGGTTGTATGCTATATGCAACCATATAAGTCTATATACTGTCGACTGCTATATAGCGTATTTTTACTACAGACTTGCAGAGCACACATACACACATATGTGCACATACATATTATATACAACTATTTGGGTATGCGTTGGACTGTGGCGGAAAAATTGTAAATTTTATCAGCGCTTATGTGTTTTTACAGAGAACATTGGTGCCATTTTATGAGACCACAATTAACCGAAGCATAAAACCGCAGCAACAACAGTCATAACATACGCTGATGGCGGCGGCAACTACCATGCTACCATGCCSGCTGGAATAAATGCACATACACAGACAACCACACAGACACTAACACGCGACTTCCAGTGAATGAAACTGAAAACATCGGAAAAACATTAGCATAATGACGTCTGTTGTGCATAACGTTACAGGCGTGTGTGCATTACAAAAACGCACTCACATACTTGTAGGTTTTGCGTGCGCGTGTGTGGTCCGACGGGACGTATGAGTGACCCGGTTGCACGAAAAATGCGCTGAAATTAAATTCGCCGCGCGCTTTTAATGAGCAACAACCATTTCAATGCATATATATATGTGTGTGTGTGTGTTTGTATAGTACACGCACTAACTGCTATTGTGGACGTGTGATTGCAACTAACCCTGCTATGTTGKTATTTGCTTTGCGCATACTTCTATTGGGTTTTTGTATGCCCTCCACTGATAATAATAACAGTAATAACAATAATAATTTGTTTTTCTGCTTGTTTTGGCTCAAGTTGTTATACGCACACATATATTTGCAACGCCACGCATTTATGTAGCATACATGCAGGCGTTAAACGCGATAATTCCTCATCGCTACTTGCCAACCATAAGCGGGTGTACTGTTTTCATTGCAAAATTTCGCACACATTTTAATGCGTTTGTTTTTGCTTTGATACACCACAGCTCAATGCTTGTTGATTCGTTGGCTTAAGATGATTAAATTTTGTGCAAATTTGCCGCTCAACAAAATCGTCAAACACAATATTATCGTGCATTATATTTATCTAGTGGCGCATTAACAGTTTTTGGCTRTATAATTTTCCGACAATATATTGCTGTTGTTGTTTAAAATAGTGGTTTGCATGTATTGCAGCTTTATATATATATTATAAAGTTAGTAGGTTGGTTTAATATAAATAAATTAGGATTGCACCTTTGGTCTGTTATGTATGTTAATAACTTACTTTTACTTCTCCTTTGTATCAGCTGGGAACACTAGTACAGAGTTCTGAATGCCTAAACCTTATACGCTTGCCAATTAGAACAGTTTTCCATAAAAACACTTGATTATTATCGTTCAGCTTGTACTAGAGTTGCATGCTGTAATGGTACGATCGGAACTCTATTCTMGGAGATTGCAGCCATACCTAATAGTAATAGTATGTACCAAATTTCGTAAAGATGAATTGACGAATAAAAAGGCTTTCCACATAACGACTTGAGTTGTATCGGTCAATTTGTATAGCARCTATATGCTATAGTTTTCTGATCAGAAAATTATTTTCGGAGATTTTTGTAATATCTGAAGTAATAATCTGTACCGCATTTTGATGATATCTCGTCGAATAAAAAAGTTCTTCATACAAAGACTCGTTTGAGATTGTTCAGTTTGTATGGCAGCTATATGCTATAGTTGTTCAAAATCGGCGATTCCATCAAATGTGCAGCTTCATAAAGTGAAAAAGACCTGTGCAAAACTTCAGTTCGATATCTCAAGAGCTGAGGGAATAGTTCACTTATTCAGTATACAGGCTTCTGGCTACAGCAGTGATGGTCATGGTCATATCAACTCATTACTCCACGTTGATCATTTATTTTATATAGTATATATATTTTGTAGATTTATTTGATTAATAATATGCTTACATATATATTTTTTCTTTCACAAATGCCACATTTTTAATTTTTTTATTGTTAATAATATAAACAGGTTGGCAACTTTTTTTGAAATTACGCTTAAATTCTGATTTTAATTTATTAAAAGTTTTACTTGAAATTTATTTGGAAAATTAAAAACACCATAATGATTCACAAGCAATTTTTTAATTACATAATGGTGGCAACACTAATTGCTTATTTATTTWTAGAGATGACGTTACAGTTTTGAAAGTAAATTCTTAAACTGCAATCACTTCATATCACGGATGCTTTAAACTTTTAATTTCTAACTTAGTTCATATATATCAGTCATAAAAGTGGCAACCGCTTAGCAACTATAAAAACTTTCCTACATCTATGTATGATGAATTATTTTTTTAAATTTTTCGCCGTAATGACCATAGGCTTCTAGTAAATAGCTTGTTTTTAAAGTATTATATAAAATAATTTTATGCGGAAAGGCGCATAAAATTAAGTACGCACTAAAAAAATTTGTTTGTATTAAAATATTTTTTGTTATAGGGTTGCCAGTTCTTTAACAATTGTCATACAATGAAATTTTTAAACTTAATGGTCAAAATAGCGTGCACACGTGCCAAACTTGCCTTCAATATTCGAAAAAATTTTGACATGGTTGCCACCCGTTAAAATTTTGTGCTCACCTAAATTTATTAACAAATTTAAATTTTGAGACAAAGTTATCAACAAATTGTTGATATTAAGCTTAGAAAATATAGGCATGATTTGCTTAGAAAAATTATTCTTCAACGTTGCCACTTAATGAAAATGCAATATTGCAATATGCGAATAAAATTTCTTGAGAACTCTTTAATGGACTTAAAAAACATTTTCATATATATTAGAAATATTTTCCACAAGGTTGCCACCCGTTAATTTTTTATTAACTTAAAATTTTTAAATAAGTTAAATATAAATTATGTGAATTACGAAATGTTAGGCTTAGCTTATGAAGTCCGATTTTTTCCAGCGTTGCCACTTAAATGAAAATTCAATTATGCAATATGCGTATAAAATGAAAGGTTTTTGACAACTCTGTAATGGACATAGAAATATTTACAACCAAAAAGTAACGGCCTATTGAATATTGAGATGACAAAACAGTTACAAGAGCTCTGTTTGTGTGTAGTATTTTTCACAAGGGTGCCATGTATTTATTTATTTACTGCTATTAATTTTTAATATTAATTTACTATTTAAATAYGGGTATTAAGAAACTTTTTCTATTTATTTTAAGCATAATTCCATTCGGAACTATTTTTCCGCGGTGTTGCCACTTGATTAAGAATGCAATATCATAGTATGGTTAACAAATAAAAGTATTTCAAGAATTATTAAAGAAAAATGTAAACTTCTTAAAACTAAATACCCATAATTAATTCAAAAGATTAATTAAATTAAGTAAATTAACTTATGGCAACAATAGAAAAAGATTTATAATTTTCTTATATACATATATTTCTTAAATACCACTCATATTAATTGAATACATTAAGACTTTTTTCGCACTGTCAATTAAGATAAATTTCRCCAAGTTCAACAAACACATAAATCTTGCGCTTATTTATTGACAACTCCCCAATAATTTTCAGCCTGTCTAGAATAAATAAAAAAATAGCAAAAAATTGATATAAATAGAAAAAGTCGAAAAAAACAGGAAAAACAGAAAAAAAGCAATGAAAGCAATGAAAGCCAAGAAAAATACTATGAAAACATGCTAAATACAGAAACAATATATTTTTGTATCACATTCTTATATATTTCCCAATTTTTTTTTTTCCTGGAAAGGTCATCGAAATTAACTGTGTGCCAGAATTTGCTTGAAAATGCCGAAAAATATGCTACATATACACATTCATATACAAACTGTGTACATATATATCTCTACTCAACTCTATTACGAGTATTATTTGTTGTTGTTGCAATTTCATTAGCATTTTTATACAGCAGCTACGCTTATATGCACGAAAATAATCACATCCCGCCCGTCTGTGCGCAATATTTTTGCTCARCAATGCGTTGACAATTTGTCGCACAATATTACACACACACGCACACATAAACAAATATACAAAGCTCAATATATTAGCAACAAACTTCAAAATCAATGTGCTGCTGCAATTCCTTTTGTATTTGTAGTGAAACTATGTATGTATATGGCCACACCCTCCTTACAGTGTACACGCATACAAACACAAGTGACTGTTACTCGATTGACAATAACCGCTTACAGCACAAACAAACAACGTGGCAGCTCGTTTCGTTAGCGCCCGAGGAAAAGTCGAAATTGAAAATGATATATGTGGCCGCCGGGACAGAACGCCTACTTAATAAATCTTGGCATACTTGTAGGCGTACATAATGACAACAAACACARTTGACAACGTAGATTGTGTTTAATGTGCCTTCCTGTGTATATGTATATATGTATGTGTGTGTGTGTGTGTCCGTGAGAAAGTGTGTAGCTTTTGGCTGCTTGGGAGAAAATGGACAGTTGAGTCCGGCTGTAAGCAAACTTCGCTTTTAAGCAGAAAAAATCAATATGACTTGTTGTTGTGCTGATTTAGTGCCGTTCATTTGAATTAATTACAGTTTATTTGTAAGCAAAATTAATTGCTTTGGCTAATTTAGCAAATTTTTGTATTTTAGTAAGCTATAAAGTCAATATTGGCTTTAAAGGATATTCAGGAGGTTATAAGTATATCGTTAAAGGTGTTAATAAAATGATTTTTTCGTATGCTGAACATTTTTATTTTTATGGCTTTTATTTATCAATAGTTTAAT
>NW_017536430.1:0-16844 GCF_001853355.1 Bactrocera latifrons | reverse complement strand
AAATTTTTTTTTTTTTATAAAACAATTGGCTGCGTTTTTTCACCATCAAAAACGCGCTTTTGCACTGATTTTCATCGCTGCTGACTGCGGTCTACCACTCACTAATTTCACGAAATGCCATTTGGGTATTTAATTAAGTTGGCGGCAATTTCGCAAAACAAATAAGTATTTGTTTAGCATATATTCGGCAATATATATGTATGTGTACTATAAATAATAAATACATTAGCAGGCAGCAGAGYTTAATTGATTTGTCAACTAAAATGCTTTGAATACATAAATGTCCACAAACATTTGTAAAAAATTGCTTATAAGGGCGGCTTTTTAGAGGCGTAAAACTAGCTCAAGGTAGATCTCTCAAAATAACTGTCAAACATACTGTCAGAGTATGTAAAGGRAAACGCATGAAATTTATCATTTTTGATAGTAAACCAGAGAATGTAATATTGCAAGGCAGGAGAGTCCTCTTAAAGCGTAATGACGGCTGCCATATGCCCGCAAGTCTCTGTAAACTATAATTATGATAAAGTATTCATATTCGAAATTATATCTTTACTGTTTTTATAGGAAAAAATACGATTTGAATCTCTAAAAATATATCCTTTATAACAAAAAGCAAAGAGAATTAGCATAAATGCATAAATATTTGGTGAGTTCATCTATTTTTATTTTTATTTATTTATTTTTTATTTTATTTTTTTTGAACAAAAAAAATCTGAAGCTCTAAAAATGTACCCTTTATTAAAAAAATTATAAAAACCTTGCAGAATATATGGCTAATACATATTTGTTGTATTATTATTTTTTATTTATATCAAATTTTGCATCTCCAAAAAARCACCCTTTATTGCAAAAAGAATTTCTATTTTACATATACATAAACGTACGTTCATATATAAATTAATTCGCGTTGATTTTCTCTGCTTTGCGTTATATAAATATATATAYAACATATGTRCATACATACAAACTCACATATTCGGTTTTGATTTGTTGGCCAGTGATTTCAATTGCACAAAAACCGCAAAAATACGGTTAATCTTTTCTAAGCCATTGTTAATTAGTATGAATGACAAATGCAGTATTCAAACTGTTGTATGAATAGCTTTCAGTTTTAACATATTTTTAACTTACATACATAGAATTAAGGSAACAAAAAAATTGTTCTAATAAAAAATCTGTTTACTTTTGGGCTACCTTTGGCGTAATCATTCATATTTATGTAAGGTTCAGTTAAAGGTATTTCAGCATGAATGAACAGCGAAGATAAGGATATATATAGAATATATAGATATAYATAAGATATCTAAAATTTGAAGAAAAGTACCGAGTTACCTATTATGACATTCAAAAAATATTTGTTCAACAAAATCTGCAAAAGCTCATTTTGTCTGTTTCTTGACTAACAACGAAGACGCTCTGATGAAACTCACATCTTCAATCCTTACTACAGCACTTTGTGGATATCACTTAATTTTACTGGTTTTACAATTTACTGATATTACGTAGATTATAGAATTTCCTGCGTAATTGATTGCTCTGTGCAAAAGATTACCAAAGGATTTCAAGTTAGTTTTCGTACTGACCTCTTCATAACAGAATATTAATCTTAGCTCGCGATTACATTAAAAAACCGGAGCCATAGCTTTCAAAGCTCTCGCCAATTTATTTTTTATCTTCTTCTTTTGGAATGTTTAGAATAGCTACTTATATAGAGAATGTTTTCTGGTTAATTAATTTATTTTTTTAAAGAGATTTGCCATTATCTTTAAAAAATGATTTCTGGCAAAAGATAACTCAACTAACATGCTTGTGTTCATCAACATTCAATCCAATCATCCAATTCAGATACAAAAGTTATGAATTATGGCGCTATAGCGACTGTAAAATTTTGACAGACTTCATTTTTGAAAAAGTATAAATCAATGATGACCCTATGACTATACAACCCACCAAACAATGACTTCTTGAAAATGCAACGACTTCTCGCTTGCCGATTATCATTACTTCAAATGCGCAAATTTTGCCCAACTATTCAGCCAAAAGTGACCTTTATCGCTGCACAAAAATTTCTTGTGAAAATTGTGATCGTTGTTCATCTGGTTTTAGATTTATACACACAACTTGGGAAGATATCGTTCGGCTTCARTTCCTGCACAGATTGAAATTTATAAGCCCGCATATCAAGATTTTTTAACAAAATCGTTCACATATCGGATGGACAAAGCACGTAGCGCGCGATGGCGGATGAACGATTTCCAGTATTCTTTGGTACTCGCCTCCATAACTGCAATTGCAGCTTCAGTACGCACTCTACGACACTGCTGAGGACACGCATTAGCAATCAGAGTAAACTTGGCCCGAAACAGATCAATTGTTGCTCGAATTGTTAACTTTGCTGGGCCGAATAGTGGACGCAGCTCGCGAACCACATCATTAGCTTTGTAATAAAATTTCTCGATTTCCAAATGTTGTTTCGGAGCAAGTCTGTTCAATATGAAATTACAAAACAAACTGTGTATATATCAAGTATCAAGCTATAAAAAAGACCAACAATGAAATCACTATTAYCATTATCAAGTCAGTATTAGTTCATTGAACACCACGTCCAAAAAACACGCTCAACAAAATTATGATTAATTTTAGCTAATTAAGTCTCGAAAAATGAATGCGATAAAAAATCTAGAGCTTTATTGAAGCAGAAAATTGTTGTTGAAAATTTTCACGTACATATTTTTTTGTTAATCAGGTGGCAACACTAACGCATTTTTTTAGTTTAACGGTATTTATTTAACAACTTTGTTTGTATTATTACAATTTTCTTTCTTTTTTTTAATATTTTTTTTAATACCTATAACAATGTTTGATGTGGCAACTCTGTTAAAATTCATAATCAAACTCACGAAATTGAAAATCACTTGGAGTTATATTATTTTACGCTTCTATRATTTTTAACTATATTTACTTATACATATATACAAGAGTATTTCGAATAATTATATATTTATTCTTTGATGGCAACCCTGCCCAGAAGATTTCAGAAGAAAATCTGACTGAACTAAAATTTTCGCCAGTGGCTATTTTATGACATTATTAAAATTTCAAATTAAAATTAAAATGTTTTAAAATGTTTTTAATTTAAAAATTTAGTCTTTTGTTTATAATACATAACATTTAATGGTGGCAACACTTTAAAATAATTTATGTTGTATTACTACACCCAATAGTTACTTTAACTATCTGTAACACAAAATTTTGAATAATTTTGTATTAATTATCTGATGGCAACCCTGTTAAATAACATTTCGGCAAAAGCTGGTGCCTAAATAAAAACAATAAGTAATAATATTAAGCATAACATAATTTGAWAATTTGAAATWWAATTYYTTTTTTGYTGCAAAAAATATTGAATGGTGGCAACTCTGTAAAGTTTAAAGGTATACAACGRTGCCCAATAATAATTTTTAAATAAATATTAATAACCGTATGCATTTCCAATAATTTTGTATTTATTGTGTGATGGCAACCCTGTCATCTAAAATTTAAGGCAAAGGCCAGTGCTTAATTTTCTTGGTTAAAAAATAAATTTATTAAAATATAGTAACTTATTTAAAAAAATGTGATAATTAAATTTTACTTATGCATATAATATTTAATATTTAATGGTGGCAACCTTGTAAAGCAATGTGAAGGTAGATAAATATACCCTATAATAATTTCTAAATAACGATATGTGTATAAATATTATAAATATATGAATTTCGAATAGTTTTGTATTTATTGTCTGATGGCAGCCCTGTCAACTAAATTTTCGCTCGAAACCTGGCTAAAGAATCTTTCAGCAGGTGCTCATATTACAACGTTATTCAAAAAAATATATATATATATGCAAAAAGTAAAATTTTTTGTTTTTCAAGATAAAATTCATATATCTAGAGGTGGCAGCTCTAAGTAAGCTTTTCCCTGATCCATTAAGGTCAAATATGTAAAAAATAAAAGTTAATAGGATTTTTTTTTTTCTTTTCCATTATTTTATTTTAGTTTTTCTTACAAAATGTATACTCGTCCAACATCTTGTTACAGAGGATAATAGTTTTTGTAAACTAACGGTTGTACGTTTCACCTAAAACCAATCGAGATAAATATAGGTATAGTTATATACATAGTACAAATGATAAGGGTGAGGAGGAAAGTTGAAAATCAGATGACTGTCTGTCTGTCCGACAGTCTGYGCAAGCTGTAACTTAAGTAAAAACTGAGATATCTTGAAGAAACTTGGTATGTGGGTTCCTTAATACAAAAGAAGTATGGGTTCGTAGATTTTTTAATTGGGTGAACACTTCCCTGAGTCCCCATATACCTCATATAAAGATTTTCGAACTTCCAACTTAGAACTTTCCAACTTACATACCCCGGCTTTAGTCCTTGCAAGTTGCAAGCGTATGAAATTTCCCGTTAAGCCCAAACTTAGCCTTTACTCACTTGTTAWATTTATTATAAACACCTTCATTTATCGACTGCCAGCTACTTAAAAGCAAATTCAGCCAGAAAACACATACACACACATATACAAATAACACTTTCATGCAGCTAGCAACACTTGACCCCGATGACAAAGACGAAGCCACACACAYACTCCATACATACATATATGTGCACTGTCGAAGCCACAACAAATGCGAACAATGGCGGCAGTCAACGATGGCAGCCAGCGAGCGTGTGAGCGCTGAAAATCCACACAATCCCGTTGATTTATTTCCGTAATACTTTCACACAGAGACACTTGACAATTTTATGATAATTTTGACCTGCAGCAGAGACAACAATGTTGCCAACGCAAAAAAAAAAAAAAAAAAAAAATAAGAATAAATAAAAACCCGAAGCATGAGAAATAAAGCAAATGGCAATAACAATGTGGCAAAAGATGAGGAAAACCTTCTGCAAACTAGAGAGGAAGTAAGAAAAATTAAGGCAAAGGTACTTAAATGCAATGTACACACATTTTTCCGAGTGAGTGTACTAGTGTGTGTGTGTGTGTGTATTTGTGTGAGAAATATATGCTAGGGCTATTTTAAGCAATATGAAAAATTATGTGTAATTTTTTAATAAGAAACCGCAATAAAAACAATAGCAACAATGACGCTGTAGAAAAGCCACAGTGTGGCATAAAAGTGCCGCCATAAATATAAGCAAGGCAGCAACAAAAGCATGGAATGTATAATGATGAAAAATCTACTTAAAATATGTCGAATTGCATGTATTTACGTTAGCCTGTGTGTGTGTGTGTCGGTGTATGTAAATTGGCTGAACTGCACGCGCAAATATTTTTCATAATCAACGGCATCCAACGGCCTAGGCCCCATATATAGAGACACGCGTATTTATGTCCGTTAATCTGCACTCGAAAAAATTTGTAAACACATTGCCGTTGAGAGCAAAGGAAGACGTATGGCATGGCCCGCACTTTTTGTATGCGAAAGTTGATTACGCACAATTTATCACGATTAATCGCGAATTGCGGTGAGCGTAAGCGGCGGCCGAAAATAACTGTAAAGCCAATTTCGTCAGTGAGCAAGAGAGTTAAGCGAGCAGTGGCGCGCATAAGGAGGTGATACGAAAGAAAGATTCGACTAGTAAGGGACTTTCTTACCGTAAGGTATTGAAGTAGGCAGTAGATCGAAGAAACTTCATTTCTTATAACCTTTTTGATAGCTCGAATTATCCTCAATGGAGAAATCTTAATCTCAATCGAAACCTTATTTTTCACGTTTAAACATAGACACACTGCGAACCTAAAATGTATACGTCAATAACTCGTAGAATCTGGAAGTCCAATGCGGTTGCGAACTCACCTTATATGCGTCGGATCAGATAAGAGCACATGGTTTGGGAAACCGTTTTTCTAACAAGATGTGTAAGTGTTAGGCATTATGATAACACTCATGAAGATCCTTCTAAGTCCCTGCAGAGTTGTTTTGGCTTAACCAGAACACCACTTATTAGGCTATAGACGACCTTACAACACCGCATCGGTCGTTCTCCCTCTGCGCTGTTTGGCGTCAATTGGATATTCCAAGTGTAGCCTGTCCCTTCCTCAGCTGGTCTTTACAACATAGTGGAGATCTTCTTCTTCCTATGCTTACTCTGGCGGGTACTGCGTAAAATACTCTTCAAGAACTGCCTTGCTTTGCGAGTGACAAACTTCATCGGAAAACGAAGCCATTATGCCTCCAATAAAGAGGTATAACCATATATTCTTGTCTGAAAGGCCATCCATATACACGTTAGAACTCTAGCACCTTTTTTAAGTGATAAAAAACTCAAACTGTTGTGACTCTAAGCTCTCAGACTGCTGCTGGGCTCAAGAAGCGTATAGTGCGTATATTCAGCGAAATTTGTTCCAAAACGATCGAAACAACTCGTCCATTTAATGCAATTTCGGATACCTTCACTCCAAAGCTCTTAAAAATTGTATTCTCTAAAATATCATGCTGAAATAGCCCCTTTCAAATCTACTTCAATACGCCACTGACCATCACCATCAGAGCAATACCAGCTGGTTGAGCTGATTTTTTGTTGATAAACCACAATGCGTTGCCTCAACCGTCGAATGAAGCTTCTTGACTGATGTGCGGCCGCTTTCTTTGACGACACGAGAATGACCAGTAGCAGGTGAGTGCTCACATTTCTTCGTTATAACAATGTCGTTGGCGAATGAGGTGGGGAAGTCTCTGGTAGTATCATAGTGAAAATCCTTTGTTGATTGAACGAATGTCATTTACGCTATTAGTGAGTGAGCGACACAAATAATGCCGAGGGTAATTATTGCCGTTATTTTATTGCTTAAGCAACGTCAAGAATGGGAAGCGGTGTGGTATAGTCATATTCATTGTAATATGGTGCATGGTCAATTGGGTTTAAAAGTTGTAGTGAAATCGTTGGGGTGATTAAATTACTTTATGACTTGGAGGATATTTAAACTACAAGAAGTGAGCAGATACGTAAATCATTTACAATCTATTAAAACAATTATCGGAAGCTTTATAGATAGTTTCTAGGTAATAAACTCAAGTTTCTTGGGATTAATTCTTTAATATAAATTATTTCGATTGATTTTGAAGGCTGAATCAAAGATCGTCGATAGAGCAATGACTGGAACCCCTACACCTAGGGAGCAGCTAGCCCCACTGCGAGCAAACAGCTTTCTGGATCGCTTCCAATCGATTTTGAACGATTGCTGCGACAGCGCATGAACCGGTGGTAGCCCAACGCTCAGACATGTGTTCGTTTAAAAACCCAGATTCTCTGAGATTGATAGCAAATTTCGCTGCCATATACCTTCCAGCGATATCTATGCGCATAATATGTAAGATGGACCTTAGTAGATCTTAGTACAACACACATAATGCGCTCGCGAGCTTTCTTGCTATTGTGGTCTTTTCTAGGGTCCTCAACCACACAAAGGCCACTCAGAACATAATTCGTTTGACTATGGTTTCGTAGAGCTAGAGAACTGCTTTTTCTGGGGCACACCACCAATAAATAGCTTCTCTGCAACAGTATAAAACACTCAATTCCAGCGTTGCTCWCTCTTCGATATTAKKCTTCCATGAAAGTTTTTTATCTAAGACGTGTCCAAAATACTTCACTGTACGAGTATCCACAAGCTGCAGTCAGATACTTCCCCTCCGCTGTAGTCGAGCCGTCAAGATCTGTAACTCATAGTAAATAAAACTATTTCAGCTTTATTTTTTATCAATGGCGACTTCACTTTCGTTCGCCTAATTGGTTACGATGCTGAGATACTGTTGCGTCGAGCTTGTACTCGATTCCTAAAGATTTTGCTTTGATCAGGAGTGCTACATGGCAGCCAGGACTCTCAAGTTTTTCAAGAAGAACTCTAACTTGTGATATGTCTCTATTCACAATTTGTCGCACAGAAGAGGTTTGATTCAAGGCCAAAACAGTCCAGAGCCATTACAACTGTCTACGGGAGACGTTTTCGAAAAGCTAAGTAGATCATATGTAGATCTATCAACTAAGTTGGGTATCCGATGCTGATTCGTTACTAATACCCGCGAAAACGCTATAGCGGTTTAAACCCTACCCGCGAAAATTTTATAGAAAGTCATATGTTTTCAGATTAAGACTTGGTGCTAAAGTAAACGCTTTTGTACATCCTTAGCTTTCTTTGAGAACTGCAAATCTGCATCGGACAATTTCTGATTCAGCTTGGCTCGAATATGCTTTCGAGCGTTTACTCCGTCTCAGCCACCATTGAGAGCTCCTCATCTCCATTTCACCATGCGTTTAACATAAGGAACTTGTAAAAAGCATAACAGGCGAAGTAGGTTGATCTCTAACTAACTTTAAACAACCAGTCAGTGACTTTAGGACCTTTACTGAAATACCTAAAAGGTAACTATAGCTGAGTATCAATTCTCTGCAACATTGAGCTCTCAGTATTCATTTATTTTGTACTTCTTATTTTGTTTAAAATTTTCCCTTTCGTTAATTAATGCAAGTTTTCCCCAAAGCAACAAACACTTAAACACAGCGATGAAGGGTTGGAGAGCGTCAAAGTTGCCTTAATGCTGGCGATAAAATGACAAAATGCAAGAAAGTTGCAACTTTGCAACAAATGTAAATGCTTTACTTCACCATTTACAGTTACCGAAGTCAAGTGTGAAAATGTCGTCCCAACAAATGCAACAAACACATTGCGGTTGCATTGTCGGGAATGCGAAAAGAAGTGCAAGTTTGTGAGACAAAAAGTGTGAGAGCAGCTACTTAGACGCTTCAGTGACTTAATTTTGTAAGAGTTTCTCATTAAATTGCATGCTCAACTTTTAGCATACACCTTCAAGTGGGCGCTTGTGTATCTGTTTGTTATTGTTTTTGCTTGCAAAGAATAGCACATGTGTTGCTGTCGCCTGCAGTTAAGTAGCGCAAACACTTGCCGAAATGAGCGAGTAAGTGCCGGAGCGTTGGAAGATGTGTTAAGAAAACATTTACCTGTTTAGGAAGGTGTGAAGAAGTCTTCAAATTTAAAAGGGGTAGATTTTTAACTGCAATTTGTCGTAAAAAATAACCACGCCAGCAAAAAAGTAAAAAAGATTTTTATTTATTGGAGTGTTAGCGTATTAAAAGCTCCGACTTTTAGGACTTAATTATGGAATAAGTTCAAAAAGTTGTCTTAAAGTATCAAACCCCAACTGTTAGTTTTAATATTGACCGTTACTCGAAATTTTCAATTTATCCATAATATTTGAAGCCAAGCTCACAAAAATTTGAGCCCAAGAATCACTAAATCCTTAATGTAATCTCATTTCAACCCCAAGCAGTTCAATTTTAGTATTCAGAATATAGAAACTATCATAGAGACCTAGGAACTACTTCGTTTGACTCAAATATCTCTCAAGTGATACACTTGTCAAGATATAGAATCAGTCTTTAAGCAAACTGGCTTACCAATGTCTTTTTGCGTTCTGGCATTGGTTCTTTGGCCSTGCMGWGAGCTCAGCAAGCGCTGATCAACGACCAGAGCTTGTGCGACTGCGATGGCTTTCGGATTCAAAGCCTTGATAATGAACTAAATGTGTTTTAATTGAGATCCCAACAAATTTACCCTTTGGATTCACTTTCATCTTTATAGACATACAATTTTTTCGACAGTGAGGAAAGCATGGACTTTTAAAGCCTCTAAAGTAACGCTCCCTGGAGGTTTACTCACTAGATTACTTTTCGACTTCCATATAACATTGTACATGATTTGCAATGAAATTGTTTGCTGAAAATCTTTCAAGACTTCCTCTTGTTGTAAACAAGAAACTATGAGAGTTTAGTAAAAGTTATTGTTTGTGAAAGCTTGACAACTTTGTGAAAGCTTTAAAACTTTTTAATCAAACGACATCGTTAACATAGTTTTTGTATACAGGTGGGTTGATAAGATTACAAATTCATGATTAAAGTTTTGGGAAATATTTTCTTTGATAAGGCTTAAAGCTTTCTTAAAGTTTTTCGAGATAGACGATATCGTTAACACAGTTTTTTTTATACGGGGGCGCGGGCAAGAGTATAAATTTATGATTAAAGTTTTGTGAAAGTTTTTCTATATTAAAACTTAAAACTTTGTTAAAACTTTTCGAGACAGACGATATCGTTAAAGTTTTTGGAAATGGGTGTGTTGACACAAGCACAAATTTACAATGACAAGCGCTCGTAAATATTGAATAATCAGTTGCTGAAAGCTTTAAGGGCAGATTTTTTCAAAAAATCTTTAAGCTTTATCGAATACATACATTTAAGCATAAATAATATTGAATATTCTGTTTTTGAAAGCTTTAAGAGAAAAGCTTTTCAGAAAAGCTTTAAGCTTTACCGAATTGTGTCAACTTAAGCATAAATAATATTGAATACTCAGTTTTTGAAAGCTTTAAGGGAAGAGCTTTTCAGAAAAGCTTTAAGCTTTACCGAATAATCTACATATAAGCATAACTACATTCTATTAGGTTGGCTAAAATGAGATAAAAATACAGAAATGAAGTTACCAGACACATAATGCCCTCATTATTTAGCTAGAGATCCAAAACATAGTACAGTTCGTAGCAGAAGTGAGAGAACTTTTACTCCTTTTAATACGCTGAACAAAATGTTAAGTTTGCCATGAAGTTCCGAAGGAACCTTCAGATATCCTATTAAATATACATATTAGTGATCAGCATGAGTGACTAGTTTATCGATTAGGCCATCTCCGTTTGTCTATYYGTCTGTATAAACACTGTMRGTTTTTAAAATWTCGATCTTACACAGSTCAATCTYCTTCCAAAAAACKGTTCTTTTGTTGGAAWCAATATGTCATATRGCTGTCATACAAACTGAACCGTAGGAAACAAGTACGGACAGCTTTAATATTTGACGAGATAGCTTCAAGATATTCAGCCAGAATCATTATTTAATTCAATGGTGTAATCTCCGAAGAAGTCGTTCAAGCCGAGTTACCAAAGCATATAGCTGTCATACGGAAAACTCTTGCATATAACGAGGTATCTTGTTTAAACTTTACATGGGTTATTTTCCTGACCAACGGT
This sequence comes from Bactrocera latifrons, assembly GCF_001853355.1. Classification (NCBI taxonomy): domain Eukaryota; kingdom Metazoa; phylum Arthropoda; class Insecta; order Diptera; family Tephritidae; genus Bactrocera; species Bactrocera latifrons. The sequence continues at coordinate 5,754 of NW_017536430.1, read as the reverse complement.
ACATTACCTGTAGATATTGTTCAGATCGGACTACTATAGCATATATTTGCCCTACAAGCTGACAGATGAGATTCGAATTCTTGTAAGTAATCTTTTAAAAAGACTTTGTGGCAAGTAAGGTTAGAAACTTTCAGTATAAGCCCTCTTACTCGAGTGTCAAGTCCACCAAAACTAGCACGGCACCTGATTGGTGTTCATAAACCCTTTCATCATAATACTAGGATAGCCAGAATGAACCCTACAAGCTTACGGTTATACATATATATATTTTTGATATTGAGTCCGACTGTATTCCCTGAAAATTACACCAAAAGCTTTCAGTTGCACAAAGCAAAAAATTGCGGAATAAAATTTTCGAAATCGAATTTGCGAAATGCTCACAATTTGGCTTATTGAAAAGGTGGTAAATAGTCTATACATTCATTTATACATACATATAYACAACTACATATATATAAATACACATACATACTTAGCCATGTAAATATTTAGCTGCTTACGCCGTCAGCAAAATTCATTTATATGCAAATTTCGAAAATGCAACCAAACACTCGACGCACTCACTCACACACAGCTACACCAATGAGCTTAAGCAAATATATATGTGTGTGTGTATATATGCAAATGTATGTGTGGCAAGCATACAACTGCTATCGACACGCTATGCATATTGCGTTATCTATTTATATCAGTATTTCTGTAAGCTTACCGCTTCCCATTATTGCCACATTAAAATGAGTAGTTTGTGGCACGTCTGCTGGCACTGCATGGCTGCGTGTGTTGCAGCCAAAATATGCAACGTTGTTTTCGCAACACTTCAAATTTAAGTAATTGCTAGTTACTGACGCGATATACCTTTTAAGTGCTTCCCTAGCCAAAACGCAAACAAACACACTCACGTTCCCACACACACACACACTCATACATATTTGTGGCACATAGCTCGCGTGGCATTAGTGGCGCGGCAGCAATGCGCACAATTATCGTATTTTGCATAAATTTATTTGGTATATTGCATTTATGTGCGCTCGATTGCTTTCGACGACTCTGCCCGCATTATTTCCGCGCGCGCACACACACACACATACATGCGCACATGGCGCATGCGGCACGTCATTAACGTTTTGTTGTGGCGCTGCCGCTCAGCGTACCGGAAATGGCAGCGTTGCACGCAAATTATTCACAGCCTTCGGCGTTGTAAGTCGTCGTCGGTGGCTGCGCGTGCAAAAACAAAAACCTAAAAATAAAAAGAAATGAAGAGCAATGGAAACTCGAACAGATGTGTGCTGAAACTTGAATATTGAGTTAGGATTCCTTATTTTGTTTCAATAAATATTTTTGCTGCGCTTCATAAAGTAGCTTATTCAGCAGGTTTCAGATTCGACAGTACAGACAGTACAGTGATACATATATTAAGTTCACGCGAAGGAAACCTCAGAGATCTCTTAAGGTATATAAAATGGGTGATACATTTCGAGATTCCTTATTTTTTTTTTTTTCAATTTTAATGGGGTTCTTTATTATCGCTCGAAAGAACATTGTTTGGCATTTATTTTTTGAAACTTATCTCTTTCAAATGTTGGCCGTGGCTACGTTTCTGATGGCCCATGCGTTGAGTCTAATTTTCGATTACTCCTTCTAACGGTCTCTATAGTCAAACGACCGGCTCAAACTTGCAATTAACAGCTCACCGAAGTGTTCTCTTAATAAACCCATTGATTGATTCGCTGCGTGGGAAGTGATCAGCAGCTACAATTTCAGACATCAACGCCATTGACGGTTGTCATGATTCCACCGGCTCAAAACCCACACCGAACCGTAGCTTTTTCTATATCGAATGGCTGCTCTTGAAACTCTTCTTCGTTTCAAATTCGGCAATTTTGCTTATATACAAACATTTTGAGCCAAAAATGGTCCTCATCACTGTACAAAGCTTGGCTCGAAAACGTCGTATTTTCTTGAAACTTTTTAAGAGACCATAGGACGAAGCGATTTCGCTTGCGAAGATCGACCGGCTTAATATAATATTTTGTACACTTTCAATTAAAGATATCGACGTAAAATGAGTCAAGTGGTACCAAATGTCTGTCCGAAATGCTGCTAACGGCGCCGAATCGACTCTCCACGGTCTTTGTGTACACTCTTAGCTACGGCTGGTATATTTTTTTCACTGCATGCCGGACGTGGTCCATTTTTTCCAATAATGAATGCTGGGTGCCAAAATGGATGATAGTTTTGCGAATAGTAAGCTCATTAGGGCGATTATATTGAACAAAAGTTGAGCGAAGCGCGCTAAAATACATTCTCTACAGAACGTGAATTTTCGTAATAAATTTGAACGATTTGTAAACGTTGTTCAGACGTAAAACTACCAATGATGAATACCAAACAATACGGAACAAAACATCTTGACACCACTCACGCATGATATGTCAAAAAAGAGTAATTAATGAAGTATCACTACTTGGATTCCACATTAAATGATCACGTGGCGAGCTGAGTCGATTTAGGCATGTCCGACTGTCGTTTCGTCTGAATAWCTGTATATACGCGAACTAGTGCCTCAGTTTTCGTGACATCAATCTGAAAATTTTTGAGCGTCTTTTTCTCAACAATAAGCCACTCATTTGTTCAGACCATCGATATTGGAAAGACTTAGCATATAGCTGCCATACAAACTAATCGAGCAAATTGAAGTCGTTGTTTGGAAACTTTATACTTTCAGGATATACTTTTACAAAATTTGGTATGCAATATTTTTTGGAGACATTGATGCATAAATTTTTGGTAAGAACATTTTTAAAATTCCGAATATTTTACAAATATTTTTTTATGTCGCGAGCTGCATTAATTGTAKCACAAATCGATGTACACCAGCKYTCTTTGGTCCTTGTAATTCCAAWCCGAACCAGCAACTCGCTTGGACGMAAGTTGTTAACCTTCGCTCTACGCATTGTATCACAAATCGCAATAAAACGAGTACCTTTGGTACTGAGTGTCTCATACCGCACCAGGAACACGCTTCTACGAAAGTTCTCACCTTTCGTTCTACCTCCAGCTCTAGGTAAATTTTCTATGACATTAGTCAGACTTTTACTGCTAACCCATCAGCCAATCGCTAACGGATTGAGACAATGGAGCGTCATCAAGCATTCTTTATTCCGAGAAATTACTGACAACTTCGAAAATCAGTATGCCAATTATCATTTATAAAATATTTATGTGCATGCGAAAACCAAAATTCACGAACTTTGAGATACAGTCACATACACTCATACATATACAAGTATATACCGTTACACGGTTGCATTAGTATTGTCGCATGTCGTGGCACAAAAATAATTGACAGCTACGAAAAGGGCACTTTTGCGCGCAGGTAAAACAGCCAAAAGAAACAAAAAAAAAAAAATAAACAAAAATCAAATAAGCACATTTCAACATGTCGTCAAGACATGCCGACATGACGCACGCACACATATAGGCAAGCACACTTCAAGCATTGGCAACGMAAAAACTGTGAAATCGAATAAGACAAATTCCTTAGCATACTTAGCGGCGCACAAAAGCCTCAAAACAGTTATGTGTGTGAATAAATTTGGCTTTTCTGTTRTTCCAGTTGCCATTGTGGCATGTTGCATGTATTGATATGGTTTTCTTATGGCAACTGTTGAGTGTGCCGTGCCGTTGTTGTCAATGCTACTTTCCACAAAGACGCAGGCAGCCAAAATGTATGTATTTTTTTTGTGTGTGCCTTTGTGTTACTGCGTCAGAGAGTCATGCAAGCGTGTTGCATGCTACATGTACACATTTCAACAGCGCACCGCATAGCTTGTCACATGTCAACGCTGATTCGCATACACGCTCGCGGGCACCCCAGCATTGTCTTGCCGACGCCATTACAGTGACACACACTCGTATAGCACTGTTGTCGCCACACCCACTAGTTTTGCAGCGCCACAATGCCCTACCGCCCTAGCAAGTCTTCGTCTTCGCTTAATGAACCCTAATTTCGGCAACATCAAAATGCTACTGCCCACATCCTCCAGCGGTTCCTAATATAGCAACCGGCGGGCACCAGCGGGCGGCGTAGCAGCGCCTCCACGTCGCTTTGTTTGTTGCAAAAATGCGAAAGCCATAAATTATGTGTCGGCTCTAAGGTAAACTTTTTCGTCGAAAGTGCGGAATTGCGTCCTAATTTCCGCTTTTCTCACGCGTGCGTCCGGTGCGTACGAGTATTGCGTTGTTGCCGCATTCCTTGTTTTTATTTTTGTTGTGCGGCATGTACCGTTATAACAGCAACGTTGGCGCCCTCATACTCTGGCACGCAATTTCGACATTGTTTTTGCTGTTGTTGACATTGTGTAGAATTGAAATCCCAATCTAAGATCCTTGTACTTTGTTTCCCTGATGGAATGCGCCACAGAGCTGCAGGTACGTTGTGGGGTTAGACGCTGGCAAAGACAATAATTCAAACCCGAACGCCAAGCCATCAATGTTTAGCTAACTGTGTGTGTATATGTATATACCTGTATGTACGTCCGTCTGTGCGTATGTATGCGTGCCTGGAAAATCCAGCATTTCCTAACCTCACATCGTTTTTTCTCGCACAGCTGACACTCGGCTCAAGGGAATTAGTCGACATTACTGTAGTTCATGTAGTTGTTGTTTGTTTAACGGTAATATATCGTTGTATGTCGTCAGCCAAAATTACTAGCATTGACAAACTAAAAGTGTGCCTCAGTTTCAAGTATGCCATTGTAAGAGAATTATCCCGGACATAGACACACACGAAACACTCAAAATGAAGCCAAAGTGAGATCCAGTGAGAATTCGTTCAGTAAATATGCAAACAAAAGCGTTTAGCGGCCATAATGAACGGTAATTAAAGAAGAAAGATATAAATAGCGAAATCTAATAGCTTTCTCGCTACTTCCTGATAACAAATTTTGAATTCAATATATAATATATTATTGGTAAATTTAAGAATAGGAACAGAAATATACAATCTGCAAATGAAGGAACTCAGTAAATTCAATTCCCCAATTCCTCTGAAAATCATGAAGATTACCTTGCAAAATGTAAGATTTTTCTAAAAACAAGAGAAGCATAGGTTAAGTCTACGGAGTAAAAGAAAAATGGCAATGAGTGAGTTTTGACTACTTTTCGCGAACTAATAAAATCTATTCGAAGAACTCTTCATTAGGTGGTTACAAATTACATACTGGATCTACATTTTAATACAAACAACAAAAATATATTGAAACTTTACCGTTAGAATTTCAGACATAACCCTAGCTACATTCTTAAGTCGATATAATACACAGCTCCAAGTTAAGAGACCTCTTTAAGGTGAATTTCAAACCAACTATTCCTCATTGCAGTTGAAGCTGAAGTACATAAGTTTGTACCAGCCGACTTACCGATGCTGTAGAAACTCGAAAAACGATACTTAATTAGCTTACGTTGAAAGATAGTTCGTAGTACTCTAGTCTCAGGCTCATCAATATGCTTTGACGTCAAGTAAGTTGGCACATTTAAGCTAAGAGCCATATTCTTCACTGAAAGGACTTTCAAAAGCAATATGACCTCAACGGTGACAARCCTCACTMAAAGGACGTATGTACGTTGGACCTACAGATTGATACCGGACATCGATTGGCGGTGAGCAGGCCTCATGGCGACCTGGATTTCTACTTAACCTAGAAACCAAGTAAACATGGGTGCTTTCTAAGCTACCTGATATATATTTAATCA
>NW_017536429.1:0-1281 GCF_001853355.1 Bactrocera latifrons | reverse complement strand
ACGTCTTTGAGTGATTGTCGTTTCTTTTAAGTCGCTCGTGAGTTATAGCGTCGCAAACATGGAGCAAAATAAAGAGAAAGTACAGTTTTACAGTATTGCCCCTACGCTCCTGAGCATGTGACCAATTGCTCCGCAGCTAAATTTGGAGCTTAGTTGTTGTTAGACATGCAGCGCCATTAAATCATAGCGGCGATGAATTTATGAAAGCGACTCCTCAAAACACACATACTTACACAAGACAATTAGAATATATGCGTATGTATTTGTATATACGAAGCTTGAAACCACCTTGTACAGAGGCTAATTAAAATGCATTACAATGATTTGTATTTTAGTAGCGTCGCTAGCTTTTCAACACCTCCACCAAAGCCGTCGTTTAAAGACAACTATTTACGATTAAAAGTAAAGCAGTGCTGCAGCTCTAGTATTTAACTAACTGGATACATGGCGTCTTGAAAATACAGCGATAATCATGGTAATTATTAATGGCAATTATTGAGACAAACCTAATCATAAAATCCAGCTTCTGCCTCACAACAGTTAATCTGGCCCTCATACGAACAATTTATATATTTAATAATGGCTTCTGATATATCAAAAAGTATATAMATAAGGTATGTTTTTCGTTCAGACTTTATAAAACATGTATTTCATCTGAAGCAAGCAATCGGCCAAAAGCGGCCACCTTTGACCAATRGTAGAGAAATTATCTTCCATCAGAACGACATCAGGCCACACACATCGATAGTGATTCGGCGGACACTTCRGGAGCTGGGTGAGAGGTTCTTATGCATTCACCTTATTATAGTGCGGACATGGAAAATTCGCCTAAACAGAAGCTTGTGAAAATCGGCTGTTTCAAATTTTTGCCAATTAGGACAAAATTGTGCATAAGTATTTGTGCTAAAGCAGATTATTCTCACTATGCTAATTAGAACCTCCGATTTAATGCAGAATTTGTTTGTATTAAAAATATATGGTGATATAATAATAATAATTTTGATAAATTTTGTGACAAAAAATTACCCAAAGATCGTAATTAAATTCCCCGGGTAATATTTCAAAAAAATGTATTTTGMTTAGTTGGTAGGACCCTGCTTATGCCAAATATGAACACGATCCGTCAACTAGCTGGTTTACGGTAGCCGCTTAAGTCGGTACACCTTCTTAAATGGATGAAAATATCGAAAACATAATTTGTCTAAAATTTTGTATTTCTAACCAAATATCGTGTGGAAATATTGCGGATGTTGAAAAAGGCTAATGGTTATTCAGTTTTAT
>NW_017536428.1:0-1303 GCF_001853355.1 Bactrocera latifrons | reverse complement strand
GAGAGTTGACGCGCTTGAGGTCCGAAGTATACTTCAAAATGGTATTGGCTGAGATGCTTGATTTGTTGAACGTGAGCTTCGTCGGTTGAGGTTTACGGTCGACCTGGACGCTCTTCCTCTTCGACACGTTCACGGCCTTGGAACTCACTACACCACTTGCAAACATTTTTTTTAGACATGGCATCATCACCAAAGGCTTTTTGCACCATCCTCAAAGTATCCGCAGCAGAAAATTGATTCCGTAAACAAAATTTAAGGCAAATTCTTTGCTCAACAAATTTCGACATCGCAAAAAACGAAAAACTCACTTATAGCAGCTCACAAAACGACACGTATCTCAAACACTAACGAATATTTTGACATGAAATTTGACRTAAATGTGACTGACAGTACTACGACTACCAACCTAAAAAAAAAAATATTTTTCCAAATCCTTCGACGCGCGCAGTTTAAATTCAAATGTCAAATGTCGTGAAGATATATTATCTAATGAGGAAGTTTCCCATGCAAGCATTTGATTCCGATCATTCAGTTTCTATGGCAGCTATATGCTATAGTTAACCGATCTGAACAATATCTTCGGAGATTACATAGTTGGATTATAAAATTATCTGTACCAAATTTCGTGAAGATACACTGTCAAACGTGAAAGTTTTCTATACAAGAAGTTGATTCCCATTGTTGGGTTTGTATGGCAGCTATATGTTATAGGTGTCCGATATCGGCCGTTCAGACAAACGAGCAGCTTCTTGAGGAGAAAATGACGTTTGCAAAATTTCAAAACGATATCTTAAAAACTGAGGAACTAGTTCGTATATATACAGGCAGACGGACAAACGGACAGACAGACAGATGGACATGGCTAAATCGACTCAGCTCAACACACTGATCATTTATATATGTATATACTTTATAGGGCGTTACAAACTTTGTGACAAACTTAGTATACCCTGTTCAGGGTATAATAATGTTTTCAGTATTATTGGATCCTAGATCCCTTTACAGAATTAGTAATGATTCGTTTTTTTTTTTTTTTTTTTTTTTTTTTTTTTTTTTTTTTTTTTTTTTTTTTTTTTTTTTTTTTTTTTTTTTTTTTTTTTTTTTTTTTTTTTTGTACTTTGGCATATTTTATTAAGAAAAAAAATTACCTCTAAGTTTCATTAATATACCTCACATACCATATATAAGGAATTAAGGGGTTACATCTGTAGAATATTGTCCTAATTTTTCAAGTTGATCCCCGCAATAGTTTCGAAAATACAGCCTTGAAAACTTGTGCGCTCGAGGCTAGCTGCGCTAAGTG
>NW_017536426.1:0-1228 GCF_001853355.1 Bactrocera latifrons | reverse complement strand
ATAGCTGTACTTAAAAAGTCGCAGAGCCAGCAGTCAGCAAACCCATTAGAATTGAAGCAGTCATTGACAGTTAACGGCAACGGATGCAGCGAAGCTACACCACAACTGGACACGTAGTACGAGTTGGTGAGTCTGCCAATGAAATGCAGTCAACCGGTAGCAGTGATGTCTATCTGTACAAATATTACATTTGCTACAGCTTAGAATATTGGCAGAGGAGCAGAGGAGCAGAGGGTCAAGGGAAGCTCTTTTTTCCGGCTTTTTTTTTTTGTGTTAATGATCTTCTTCTTAGTTTTTCACGTCTCTGATAAAGTAGCTCAAAACTGCTTAGCAACAAGTCTACTCTCTCTCACTTTTTCGCTGTCACTCTAATTTTTTACCACCACTTCGACTTTCTCAACACCAACCGGTGGCAATTAACTGTTCAATTCATTACTGCACACCGCGGTACATAATTTGCATTTCCCATTGCTCATTGCCATCCCATCATTTGTAAAGCTGGTATTTAAGAGCGACGCATAGCCCACACCCAGCCACTGGTACTTGCTTACAAAAACAAAGTGCAGAGCGAACGGTTTACTTGACTTTTTTTTTTTACAGCCGCTGCTGTCTTCATTCTGCAAATTAGATTTCCTGTATGCCCACCGCTTAACCGGTGTCATTTGTTGTTTAAATGTCAACACGTTTCTGGCCACTTCATTTTTCATACCGCCGCGCATGCGCCAACTGAGGGCCTGAAATGAGTGATGTTAGTATTGGTGTGTGTGTATAAACGGGTCTTTCGTCATTCTAGCTTTTGTGCGACTTTATAGCACTGAAGGATTAGACAAACATTTATTCATTACAAAGTAGTTGATTATTCTCTTTGTCAGCTCATTTGTTAATTAAATTGGTTTTAGCAGATTTGAAGAAAAGCGTTTTTAGTGACAACTTTATAAGAGCTTGAGGGTGCTGAGTTGGTTGCCGTTCAACAACATAGTGTCTCATCTAAGGCTGCTAGTGACTAGTGCATATCTCTGTACTCTTTCAATGGTACCTTAAGTACCCACTTACAGCTTGATATTCGCCAATAATATTTAGTTTCGATATATTTTGCAAATATAACTTTTATATATGAAATAATGATTTCTTAAGTTTCCTTTTTTCAAATTCTAGTGTAGCGAAAAGGGTGAAAAATACTTAATCACACCAGTTATGATGAGTCGCTCAAGTGAGTTAACATCCCAAT
>NW_017536425.1:0-1282 GCF_001853355.1 Bactrocera latifrons | reverse complement strand
GATAAAGTGCGGAAATTCCCGATCCGAATGTTGATCACGAATTATTTGATATTGTGACTACTAACATGATTCATGGGCCATGTGGTACTTTAAATAAGATGTCACCATGTATGGATAATGGAAAATGTACGAAACGTTTTCCAAAACCATGTACAGCTGATACCATCATCAATATCGATAACCCCCATCTTACCGTCGTAGAGGAGTAGACACTGGAGGTCAATCATATGAGCTGCGTCTATCAAATGGTGAAAGAGTAGATATTGATAATCGTTGGGTGGTCCCATATTCACCGTTGTTGTGTAAAACTTACAAAGCACATATAAACGTTGAATTATGTATGTAGTTCGGTAAAGTCTATTAAGTACATTTGTAAGTACGATCATAAGAGCAGTGATTAAGTTATATTTGCTGTTCAAAATGTTAACGACAATGACGAAATCACACGTTATCAAATGGGCCGATACATTAGTAGTAACGAAGCAATTTGGCGCATTTTTAGTTTTCCTATACAACAAGCTTTAACAGCTCCAAAAACTACTCTTACTGAATATTTCAATCTTTGTAATAGACAGGATGTTGTTGGTTAATTTCCAAAAACATTAATTTACACTGACTTTCCTAAATATTTTATTTGGAATACACAATCAAAAAATTGGGAACCACGAAAACGATTTATACCAGTCCCAGGATTTCACAATATATTTATGGCAAATACTTTAATCCGACTCTACAGAGTTCATCCTAAGCAACGTGAATGCTTTTTCCTACGTTTGTTATTGATCAACATTCCTGGACCGACATGCTTCCAATCTTTGCGTACATTCAATGGTTCTGTATGCAATACCTGTCGTGAAATACGTTTATTGGAAGATGATAATCATTGGGATCTCACGCTTGCAGACGCACCACTGAGCTCATCGCCGCACCAAATTCGTCAATTATTTTCAATAATATTAACAACGTGTTTTCCATCTAAAGCATCTGCACTGTGAAACAAATATATGGAGTAATCCTATTCTAAGTTATCATAAGGTTGTCCATTTATTACAAAATTCACTATATTTATTACAGCGTCTTATCCAAAAAATAGTTATTTTACGTTTTAATGTTTGACGCTAAAGTTGGATGAAAGTATGGCGGGCGCTAAATATATGGTCCGTTCCCTCGAGTGGTGGAAGTAAAAGAGAAAGAGTCGTCTGTGCGTGGCTGGAGTGTCTGTTTTCTACGGCGTCGTAATGGCCGACTCATTAAGTCGTCACGCCGCGTAATGGCTGGTGAG
>NW_017536424.1:0-1225 GCF_001853355.1 Bactrocera latifrons | reverse complement strand
ATAAAATAAAATAAGAATTTGTTAAATTAAAAAGTTTTGTTTTAAAGGTTAAGAAATTTTTAAAGAAGGAATCAAAAAATGCAACGCTACATCATCTGTTTAAAGTTGAACCCTGCATCAGCCGTCGATTGGGGATATTAGAGCAGGACATATTTTTTTTATAATACACTGCTGAATGAGCGCAACAGAGATGTGTGATCACTTGTATACGTATGTGTGCGGGGAAAAGTGGGTAGAATCTAAAACTCTATCACTTTACTACCTAGTGATTCACCGGTTTTTTACCCGCTCATGGTTGGCATCCATATATTGGCGCGAGAAAAAGGAGTCGGGATCGCATCACTTAACATTAATATATATATAGTGCGTGATATATATTGACATGAACAAAACAAAAGAAAAAGGATCGAGGTATTTTCGGTAGCGTCTATATCTTATACATTTTGATTTTGTTTTCGTAGTCCAAAGGCTCCCAAAAATGAATCGATGAAGAATATTCGGAATTTCAAAATCTCATGAGTTTATTTGAAAGTTTGGTTCACAATGATCATAATATTCCATATATTGAAAAATTGTCTATCTGGASAGACTCTAGGTACGGTAAAAGCGTTTTAAATGTTGGATGATAATTATCCGAAGTTGGCAAGTCTCAAWAAAGTTTACGATTATAAATGGGCGATGAAAAACCAATTACAAATGCGATAATCATGCACATAGTCATGACAATAGTTGAGCTGAATTACGACAAGCTATCATTGCGGAAGGATTGTGAAGCACTCTGAATAGAAGATTTCAGYAATTATCAGCAGAAGGAGCGCCATGTTCGAGGACGAAGCCTAGAACTGCAATCAGCACGAGTCATATGACAGGAACCAAATCGGACAGGACCAAATGGATGTTAGTAGCTGCAAATACAAAGCAGCCTCTTTGTCAACAGTGTAAATCAAAGGACCACAACATAACTGCTTGTCCCACTTTTAAAAAACCAAGGACCACTACATAACTGCTTATATCACTTTTAAACTCTCTCAGAGAGATTTGAGTTTGTCAAGTCGGTGCCTTTATGCCTGAATTGTGTGCGTAAGAGACATACTTCCTCCAAGTGCAGAGCGGATCGATGTCGTGTGTGCAATCGATTCCATTATACGTTACTGCACCAGTATTTCATCTGCAACAACAACAACTATGCATTGCATACAACGAGGATGTCGGATCGGGTAATGTT
>NW_017536423.1:0-1284 GCF_001853355.1 Bactrocera latifrons | reverse complement strand
TGAAACATCTATAGGCTCACTTGTAAACCGAATCGTTGGCGTGGCGACGCTTGCCGTGGCGACGGGTCGCCACGCTATACTAAGGTATACATATATATATTTTATGTGTAGTAGTATGAGAAGTGCTAAGCCAATTTCAAAGGAACAACTCACAAATGATGTGGGTTAAAGTGTGTTAGTATGTGTGCCATGTTAGAGAGACAAATGTAGAGTTGCTAAAGAGCGGCAAGTTGGATGCTCGTGAGTGCTTAGTAAATGTTGGTGCGTTATGTGTTTTTGAATGTGTTCGGTAATTTGCTATGTAGATAACAGGAATTTGATTACAGAGAATTCATGGGAAACTGGAAGGCTGGCTAGAGTGGGCACCTTTGAGGCGCGCTCTCTGTGCGAAGAAATGACGAAGGTCAGTGTTTGAGTTGAAAAATATCAAAAGGTCACAGAAAGCAGAGCCGCAGCAGAAAGAAGTTTCATTACTCAATTATTTAAACCAAGTGGAACTATTTTGCAATGCCAAATTTATTGCTTTATTAATTCGAAATGAAAAGTGCAAACTTATTTAATAGCAAATTCGAGATATGCCAGCTCGTAATGAGCAAAAGTTGAAATTGAATAAAAAGTTTAAGCCTATGGAGGAAGGCATATTTTAAAGACACATTTTGATTATCATACAAAGTGACACAAAGTTAATCATGCTATCGGATTATTTATATTTTTTACAAATAGTGCAGTACGTCAATCATAATTGAAATTTGTGAAGTGTAGAGCTGCTGTATAAAAACAGACAAGCAATGGCGGGCGTAAAGGTCAAAAGTCATCACTCAATATAATTTCTTTATTTATTATTTTTTTAATTTTATTTAATAATTTTCAAATACAAAACTGGATGATTAATTTTGCGCCACCTGAAAATTCAAAAAATTTCAGCACTCAAAGCACACTTCAAAAAGAATTTCAATTGCAAATCAACAACAATCCAAGAGAATCTACTACCAAATATGGAACAACAATAGATGCTGTATTTGTGAGATATCTTGATAATATTTCATCCAATACTTTTGTAACGTACTTTAGTTATCATCGACCAATCGTCACAGTAATACCGGCAGAGGAAACATCGAATATAACTATTACTGAAGTCACAGATGAAAATATTTAAATTGTGGCTTGATATTAATATCGAATTTTGATATCACATGTAAATAAATGTTTATTAAATAAAGTTACCATTTTCTGTAAGAAATTCGTAATACTTCATTTTTTCATTAGGCTATATTTAATTCCTGT
>NW_017536422.1:0-1285 GCF_001853355.1 Bactrocera latifrons | reverse complement strand
TCGGCGACGGAGTCTCCACCACGAATACCACACCAAACTTGCGCTCCTTTATATGGCCACTGTAGTAAATGCCAGAAGGACCTACTCGTCTCTGTCCTTGTCCCGTCCATCGCGTTTCTTGGACGGAGGTGATGTCAGCCTTTATTTTTACGAGGACATCAACCAGCTGGGCAGCGGCACCTTCCCAATTAAGGGACCGGACATTAAAGGTGCATGCCCTCAATTCGTAGTCCTTATTTCGTTTGCCATAGTCGTCATCAAAAGTGGGGTCTCTCATCCGAGGCTGTTGTTGCGTCGTCATTGGGGTGGTTTTTTTTACGTGGCGGGTCCCAAACCCASCGCACAACCCTATGCAGGGAATGTTTCGCCTTCTCACTTTAGCTCACCTTCAAACGGATGTTCTTAGGCTACCCAGAGGATACTTGGTCAAGGACCGGAAGTCGTGAGCTGCTTGAGACATATGTAAAAGAATATTTATTTCTGGCCACTCCCAAGTGAATGACGATCAGAAAGCTTTCCTCACTTGCGTGAACTTCTACAGATGACTCCATCCTAAAGGTTAATTATCTTAAATATGTGAAGTATATGATTTGGAGCAACTCAGTATCCATTGTTAATGTGTATATACAACATAGTCGAATCTGTACCTAAATATAAGTTGGTAAAATTTTCCCAAACGCACTGCCGTTATGACTTTATATCAACTTCAGTAAGATGAAGAATGTTAGTTATTTTAAATATATGAAGCTAATGATTTGAAGCAACTACCGATGACTACCGATGAAGAAGGTCAATTAACTTAAATATGTGAAGTTAAATTTGGCGCAACTCAGTATCTATTGTTAATGTTTATATACAAAAAAGTTAGTTATTTTAAATACGTGAAGCGAATGATTTGAAGCAACTCAATATCGATTGTTAATGTGTTCACACAAGAAAATCGACTTTGTTTATAACTATAAGATGGTGGAATTTTTCCAAATGCACTGCCSTTATGGCTTTATATCAACTTCAGTAAGATAAGAGGTTAGTTATTTTAAATATATGAAGCTAATGATCGGAGAATGGAGTCATGTGTAGAAGTTCACGCAAGAGAGGAAAGTTTTCTGATCGCCATTCACTTGGGAGTGGCCAGAAACGATTCTTTTACATATGACTCAAGCAGCTCACGACTTCCGTTCCTTGACCAAGTATCCTCTGGGTAGCCTAAGAACATCCGTTTGAAGGTGAGCTAAAGTGAGAAGGCGAAACATTCCCTGCATAGGGTTGTGCGCTGGGTTTGGGA
>NW_017536421.1:0-1240 GCF_001853355.1 Bactrocera latifrons | reverse complement strand
ATTAAAGGTTAGAAGTAGTTAGAAACTGCAGTTTTAAAACACCTTGCTTGTTTTATAAGCTTTATTGTAGTTGGTATAGAATTCCATAGTTTAATGGCACTGACAAAGAACATGCGTTCTGATTCCAAGTAAGTGTAAGTCGGAACAATTAGATTCAATGTTCGGGTGCACTGGCATTGTTTAATGTTTTTATACAGGTACAATGGTTTTTGTGTGTATATTAGTTTATGCAGGAACAAAACAGAGCGTATTTTGAGATACGAGTCGAGATTATGATCGAGAATCTGTTTTGAGTAGATAGATATATGGTCATATTTCCTTTTTTCAAACACGAAACGCGCTGCATTATTTAAAGCGATTTGCAATTTTTGTTTCGAATTATTATCAAGCCTGCAATATACTAATTCAGCGTATGATACATGAGGAACAATGAGTGATCTAACAAGTTTTAATTTAGTTTGCCGTGGCAGTAAGTAGGCAGTACAATATAGCTTTCTAAGAATATTATATACCTTGTTTACAACAAAGTTTACATGGTCAACGCATGATAATCTTGAATTTATTCTGAAACCCAGGTTAGTTATTATGTCATCAAAGTTAATATTTACTTCATTAAGTAATATTGGCGGCAAAGAGCTAAGGTCATACTTTGAATGAGAAATAGCAATCGACTTCGTCTTTGACTCATTTAATTTCAAGTTGTTAGATTTGGACCAGTTAGAAATACGAGTGAGGTCTTCATTAAGCCTTGCTATCAAATCTTCAATAAGACCTATTGGCCTTGACAGGTAGATCTGGGTGTCATCAGCATAGAGATGAATCGACGAATTATGGCAACACTCAACAATATCATTAATGAAAATGCAAAATAAAATTGGACCTAAAATAGAGCCCTGCGGCACACCTGACGTAATTGGTTTTAGACTTGAGTAGTTATCACCACACTTAACTTGTTGTAGCCGATTCGAAAGGTAACTTTTTATTAGTTGCAGAGAAAATGCTCCAAACTTATAGTGATAGCACAATTTTTGCAGTAAAATGTTGTGATCAATAGTATCAAATGCTTTTGAAAAATCGAGTAATACTAGCACTGTTAGGTAGTTTTTATCATAAGCAGAGCGAACATCTTCAAAAATTTTAAGCATAGCTGTGGAGCAACTATGCAGACTTCTGAAACCCGACTGGAAATTACTCAGCAGATTATTCTTGTCCAAGTAGCAGGTAATTTGTCGCGCCAAAA
>NW_017536420.1:0-1277 GCF_001853355.1 Bactrocera latifrons | reverse complement strand
TTTTTTTTTTTTTTTTTTTTTTTTTTTTTTTTTTTTTTTTTTTTTTTTTTTTTGAAAAGTCCTGCTGTTTTTAGAACAAAAAATTATTTTTATTTTCGTAGACTGGAATACCCTTTACGATTGTAAAATTGCAGTTGTGAACTCCTAGATGTACTACTCCATAATTTATGGGTTTATGAATTGCTATGAAACAGGTAAGAAATAGCTACAAAATTTAATTAATTTTTTCCCTAAACGTTTTCCTTTCCATAGSACCCCAAATTAACGATAACAGCCCTTTTAGTCGTTTAAGGTTTTTTAAGGGGTTACATGGGTTTATGGGTTTCAATAAATCGATTTTAGTTTATGTCTTTTTAAATTCTAGAATATTATCCTTAATTTTCAATTTGATCTGAGTATTTTTTTCCAAAACCTGCTAATAGTGTATGTTTGTAACAATAAAACATTCTAATAAAATATTTAATGATTTATATGAGAAAAAAATTGTTTAAAAATTACTGTATTTGTGATAATTTTTTTATAACATATTCCAGGTAACTTGACGCTGACAAGTTGGAAGTTCTGATTGACTAAATCTACACATTCGTGAAACAGTTTGAGGTCGAGACTAAGCGGGGCGAGGGTAAACAATCATGAAACTGATCTGGACCAGCTTTCCACATATGCGCTCAGAAGGTTTCATTGTGCATTGGGTTGACGCACGTGTAAAACCGACCTTCCGGCACTGACATATAAGAACTCTACAACTCTATATTTAGTCCGTTTGACGCATCGTTATTCCATTCCCGCAACTAAGAACTCTTCACACTCTCTTACATGCAGAAATAATGGAGCACGCTGGTTGCCGACAAATATTACATGCAACCAAAGCGCATATGGAGAAGCTGCGCTTTATTATTCATTACAAATGTACAATTCTATATTTAGTTGTATTTAATACTTTTTTCTTAAATAAAAAATAAAAAAATAAAAGATAATGAAAAAAGTCGAAAGACACTAAACATAATAAGAAAAATGAACTCCTACTGTATAAAAATACGTATTTTCTTTTTATAAATTCCAATATTTGGATATTAGCCAAATAAAGATTATTAAATAAAAGAAATTTATTTTTGTTTACTTTTATTTTATGTACGTAGAATCATCATTTCCTTCATTTCTTCTTATTTAAAAAAAATTCTTTAAAAACCTTTAATTTGACACCAAAATCATCAATATCGGTTAAGGTTTGCCGAAACTATGAAAAAAGTGCACTTTTCTTCGTTTCTTCCAATTTT
>NW_017536419.1:351834-368556 GCF_001853355.1 Bactrocera latifrons | reverse complement strand
AATATATATTTTTATGGTATAATTTATGCGAAGTAAAGGTTAAAAAAAAGTTATAAAACTATTATGTTCGATCTAGAACTGACGAACTAAACTATCGAAATGAAGTACCTCTATGCAAAACTTTTTAATTTGAGGAGATACATACATATGTATACTCACGATTTTGAAAGATAACGCTCCTTATTTTAGTCTAATTCTATATCCTTTTTATTTATGGCATGTTTCTTAAAGTAAAATGTTTATAAGTAGAAGATTGAAGGACAGAAATATATCAAAAATGGCGATAATGTTAAAAACAAAACATAAATGAATTTATACAAGTGCAAAGTACCGTTAAGGGAGATTTTAATCGCACTTTTAAAAAAATCGTATTGGCATTGCATAGTTGTAGAGTCGTTGCTGTTGTTATCGTAACGGTTATCTAATGGAATGTCGCGGTCGATTTTGAAGAAGTAGGAGAAACCTTAGGGTTTTTGACAGTCAGAATTTTAACTCCATCGACTGTGGTGTTGGGGAGTGTCAACTTCTTTGCAGATGTAGGGAGAAAGATCGGTGATAGCTTTTTACTTTCGAACACATGTCCTCCATTATATTGGACCTTAATTCCAAGAAGCTAGAAAGAGTCAAAATTATGTTCCTCACTAATTCGAGCAAAAGGACAAATTAAAACCCAAAAGATTTAAGATCCTTAAGCCTCACCCCATTCATGCTGAAAATTCTAGAAAGGCTAATACGGTATCGAATTCCCAACATGCATACACAAAGGGTCCTGCCTTTCTTGATGTTGTAGGAGCTTTTAACCACTTCGAAATAAGCAAAATTATTGATCCTATGTCAGGTTCTGTAAAAAGAATATAGGAGTTAGGAAGTTGAGCAACTGAGCTTTAAATGCATTTTGAACAAATACACAGTTCAGAGCAGATGGAACTCAATAACAATATGCAATATAACCGAGAAAATCTGGCTCAAATAATACACTAACCAAAGATCTACTATGCATGTCCAGAAATAGTATAAACAGACTCTCAGTTACTATAACGGGAGCACTGGCCTTTTGTCGAGCTGCAGTTGCAAGCAAGAAAGGAATAGGGAAACATTTTTCCACTTTCTCTATGAATGTCCAGCACTATCACAAACTCGACATAAAATACCATCTGACACCAAACTTTGAATAGTTGTCTACAAAAAGCATAACAGATATGCATATACAAGTGTTTTCATAGAAGATGCCTTGAGCGCAGCGCTGAAACGGGATAACAAGTTTATAAGGCCCTTCCATGGGGAATCGATCGCTTATGCGGGGATCCTAGTGATTTGTAAGTTAACAAAGGTGCGGTTGCTAACAGAAATAAAGTGGAGAGGCTTCCCGATCGAGATAATTATGAAAAGAGAATCTGTTGCGAAGAGAAACATAAATCGCCACATTATGCTAATAATCAGATCACAACCTACGATGGTAATATATGGTGAGTTGTTGCAGGTATCCATGGTTCTGGTGGATTCATTTAGCAAAATGTTGAATCGTCCACGTGTTCCATCCTATTGACAGGAGTTAATTCGAACGCGTTAAAGTCGCTAAGTACCAAACGAACTAGATTCCGGATAACTATGCCCTGACATTCAAGGATAGTATCCCTGCGTTCAATGTTGCCGTCGATTAGACATGGCTAAGCTTACTCTATTGTCTTGATTGCGATCTTCATGTACTACGTTGAAACCTAAATGATCTGAGTAACGTTTTATGTTAGTTTCTTGAACCGCAGCTATCGGTGACATATGTCAACGCGTGGTCCTCTCCTAATGAGTCTTGGGAGGGACACAGGGATACGGGTATAAATAATGTTTTGATCTCTTAGTAAATCTCCTATTTCATGATTTCATCGACAAATATAGTATATATGTAGCTCAGTCTTGTAAGAACAACAGTAGAAGTACTAACAAGTCCCTGTCTAATTAGTAAGCATGGCAGCAGATTGGAAACGCCATACAATGACTATTGTATAAAATTAAACTCTTTCTGCTTAGGTTTAATTAGATTCCACCATATAAATATCTCACTTTAGTAAAACTGTGCCGAAGTGGTCTTACTGGAATTACTAATCTTCATAAATAATATTGTTTCGTTGTTTTTCAGCGGATGTAGTTAAGGACAAATGGAAAGTTTTTCGCTCCATTTTCGTGAGAAGGCTGAGAAAAATGCATATGGGAGAACTAATTAAGCCATATTATCTACACGAACACATGCAGTTTTTACGTCCATATTTACGAAAATCGTGGGATCCTGAATGTTGTAACAAAATATTATTGGAGGAAAGCGAAAGTCGTGTTACCCCTAAAAATCCAAAAGCAAATAAGGATTCACATAGCAGTTATGAAAATTCAAACACATTAGACCAAGAGGATATCAGTTCAGTGAGTCTTCCTGATATACCGCAATATTCATGTAACGATTATAAGCGAATACGTGCTTCGGAAACGAATAATCACTCTTTTTCCTACAAATACCGAATTAATGAATTAGACTTTTCTGCTCAACAATTCAAAATCAGTGAAGTTTCATCACATCAACAAGGTCTGGAGGCCACAGACGATGAAGACTATAAACGCCTATTTATATTAAGCTTACTGCCAGACCTTGAAGAAATGAGTAGCGCACAAATGCGTAAATTTAAAATCGAAGTTACCGCGATCATAAATAATATTATTAATAAGGAATAAAATAATTATTATTATAACATTTATAATATTGAATTTAAATGTATAGCATTATTTTACTCACTGTTGTACGCTTATTCAATTTAGTAATATCACTACAAATATGCTGTTAGAATATTGATGTCAAAAAGCRTAGAAAAGCTAAATTTGATTTCAGATGTTTTGGAATATATTAGTACGTTTTTTGAATATTTGTAAATATGGCATTCTAAAAGTAAGGTTGAACCATTACTGAAGCTTCAGTATGATCAAAGGAGAACTTTCAAATGTCTTCATCACTATTTCACTTTATTCATTAATTTGAGAATTAATGTAATAATGATATATGTATTTCTTCTACAACCACCGCAAGCTTTGAATATTGCTTTAATTATTTTTACTTACATTGGAAATTCATAAAGTCATTGTAATATACATATATGTTATATAGAATACTATTTATACTTTAGGAGAGAATATCGTCCACCTATCACAGAAAATTGTGCATATTATCGTACACTACCACCAAACCAAACTATTATAATTGGTACAACTGTCAAAATCAAGAAACTGCTGTTGTCTACTTAGTTTTCAGAATTTTAAAATTTCATTATATTGAATATCATTAAGGTAAATAAAATCAACCTTCAAACTCAAGATTGTTGTCTGGATTTCCAGTAGACTGTTTTCTATAGCCTGTTTGAGGTTTAACAACTGGACCCAGTTGAATAGAAAACGAAACAACTGTACTCTTTTCCAACATAACGAATTAAAATTAAGTTCAGTTGAAATTGCATTCATGTTGCTAAAATAAGGACTGTAATAGTATCAGTTGACAGTTGCTTTAATAACGAAAAATTAATTAAATTAAAGTTAAATAAGTATGAAAATTTACTTGGTTTCATTTTATATTTCAACGACGAATTCTTTTTTGCCGAAACATTAAGGATTGCCCGAGGTAAGAAACGTATTCCTTATAATAGTAACAAAGATCCAAACAACCAAAACAAAACAAAATGCATCAAAACAACCTTGAGTTTGAATACCACACAACCTTATCTTAAAAAAATGTATCTAAACAAATAGTATATGTATGTATATGTAAACAATCCTAAACAAACAATGTAATCTTTATCTAAACAAACTATCGACTGGTAATAAGTAAGTAGTATAAATAGAAGTGAAGGTTCTTGTAATAAGTTAGTCTTAAGAGTAGAAATAAAGATTACACATTTCGTTGCAGCTCAAAATATTTTCTTTTGGTAAAAATTAACTCGCGTATCAAGTGTATAGGAAAAGCCTTTGCGATTACCCCACAACAACGCTAGCTAAAGTTTGCAAGCGTCAATATCCTGGTAGAGTTAGATGATGATATGTCAAAGTTAATTAGGTTAACGTTCTTCAAAATACTTACATATGTACGTGTTAGACTTAACAGTCATAATTTGATCGCTCTTTTAGTATTGAAACAGAGTGGACTATATACTTTTGTATATATTTATGATCGCATCAATCATGTACATACATATACATATAACACCACACACTAAATGGAGTTGCTGCGTTGCTGGTGGACTAACCGGTCATTCAAGGCGGCTTATGCGTTAACCGTTTTGGCAATAGAATACTCAAGTCTGTCATAAAATGTAAAGCTTTCCTAAAGAAAAGACTAAGTAGCACACTTAGCATTGTGAAGCGAAAAAATGTGCCAAAATTTGCTTAAATACGAGAGAAATTAACGGCACCAAGAGTATATTCATATACATTCTTACGTCTATGTGTATATGTATATAAAAGTCAATGTGTACATATGGTTGTGCCGTTAGTATGTGCATATTTACCCGTACATTTATAAATATTTAGTACTGTGCAAATATCTATACCTAAAGGTATGCTATGTATACTACAGTGACGGTCACTTTATTAAAACGTTGTAAGAAAAATATGAAATATTATACATATGTGTGATAAAAAACTTAATATAGTATGTACATACATATATATTTTTATATTTTAAATTTTAAAACATCATTGCAAATATTATCTGATTTGTCATATTTTAAATACGAATGAATATTTTGTAACTTTTTAAAATAAAAGTAGATATAATTACTTAATGAATCAGTAAGAAATTTTTCCGTTACTTTTTAAATTAATTAAAATGTTTTTAGACGCGATTCGCATAATTGCACTGTACAATTTAGTCAGCCCAGTTGAACTTAAAGTCTTAATGGTAAGTTTAAGGGTTGCATTCTTTATAGTCGGCGAGTCTCTTCTTTTTGTCAGTAGTTTACAAAAAAAAAATTTCACTCATGTTCCGCCACAGTAAATTTCCGAAAATGTTGTTAAATTATTTTGCATTTCAGGTTACGATATACAGTTCGCAGCAAAAAAACCGAATTTTCCAGATTTTTTACTGACAAAGCATTACATTTATTGACCCAAAAATTTGTAAACATATTATGGTACCTTTCAACTTTATTTTAAGACTTAGTATTAATAAAAATATTTATTTGAAAAGAAATTATAGCTGTTCTCCGGAAGTTCTTCTCAAAAAAGACGTTTTCGGTGATCACAATATCGTTGAACTGATCTTCTGAAATTATAAAACTAAACAGATTTCGTAAAAGTAATGTTAATATAGTAATTAACCGAAGGTACGTATAAGCAAAATAAATTTGTTTCACAAATTGGCGGTTTCACAAACAAATAGATATTTGACTAAAAATTCAAGCTTAAGTTTAATCCTTTCCAATTAATTTTTTTTTTGCATTTTCTGTTCCCGTATACCCTTAGGAATGTAGAAATGTAGAAACCCACTTTACCATTGGAAGATTTCGAAGAAGGCCCAAAACTAATAATACCGCTACGTTCGGAATGCATACCTGATACTTTAAACGCTTTCTCAAAAGACAGTTTTTTAAACTGACGGACATGATTCCGGTCGAATATTCACAAAACGCCTGGCTATCGTCTCTACTAGATAAATCATTTTTTGACAATCTTACGATAAAATTTATGTAAAAAAAACCATGAGGAAAAATTAAAAAAAAAAAAATTATTATTATACGATAACCATTCACATACTTTTTATGAATAAATAGGGTTTTTGTATTTCAGATGATGAGAAATCGTGTCCGCTAGTGAAAAGACACACATCATTCATCCAGCCATTTCTCCTACAGATGTCATAGAAAAATTTCGAAAACATTTGTTTATATACTTTACGATATACCTCATGATATCTGAAAAAAGTTCTTGTGGAATAAAAATCTCAATGAAAAAAATGTCAAAAAACAGGCCAGATTACCCTACTGACCCCTTAAATTGTTTACAAAAAAATATTTAACGGTGTTAAAAAGTCTTGATTGATTACTAAGAAATATATTTGAGAATTTTGTGTTAAAATTTGAGACCAATCTGTTTAACCGTTTTCAAGTAATGTTGGTTACCGACTTTGAAAACACCATTTTGAGAAAAACGCGTTTGAAGTTTGATCTTGTACTTACAAGCACTCTGAAACTCCTTTTCAAGTTTTCGTTTACCGGAACGATATAAAATATTATGTGTGTATTCATAAATATATGTATGTATGTACATTTCGAAAAGAAATTTAAAAAATCGACTGATATCTTTGAATTATTCCTACGTTCGGCTTACTTGCAGTTCCCCAGATTTGAATGCCATATGTCCATACCAGTTTAAAAATGTTTTTATATACCTTGTTTTTAGGCAGAGTTACGATTTAGGATTCAAGCTGATCTCTTTTGGTTTATATGTATTGCTGGCAAGTCAATCTTTTAATGTCCATGTGCATCCCCATTCACTGAGAGAACGAAAGGCTTAAAAGTATTCTTAAGATGGTTGCCAAAGGCGTTGGCGTTTCTTTTTGTCAGGTCTCCTCAATGAGTTGTCTACATTTTTTACTAGTACTTGTCGCTTTGGAGGAAACGTTTGGATATTTGATAACTCTCTATGGATTACAATTTTTGTGTTAAGTCAGATCGGAACTTTTAAGGAGTTCTGCTATAGATTTTAATTTCAGCTTTGCTAACTTGGATTTTCATTCCTTTACGAGAGCGTTAATTAAGTCCCGAATTGTCTTTATTTCCACAAAGTGTTATAACTAAGCTCCTAATTAAGATATAAAACATATCATATTTGGCACAAGGAATCGCAGTAGGAATGGGCACCCGAGGAAAAAAATTTTCGGATAGAATACAAGTTTAATGTGCATATCTCCTAAACAGGTTAAGCTACAACAACAGAATTTGCTAAATTGTGTCAGAGACTTAAAAATTTTCCGCCGGGATGGTGAATGAGAAAGCTATATGGGAAGCGCACACTGGTCGATTTCATAGGCCAAGAATAAAAAAACAAAAGTTTGAAATTTCCCACTGTATGTATGAAAACTATTTTATAAAATAGCAATGAAATTAACGTTAAATCAATTTTTGCTCTATCCCTTTCGTACGCGTCACGAAAAGCGAGAGAAGTGAGACAACAAAAACACGCGGGCTGTGCAGTGAAAATGGCTTTAAAATTATCTCTT
Organism: Bactrocera latifrons; assembly: GCF_001853355.1. Lineage (NCBI taxonomy): Eukaryota > Metazoa > Arthropoda > Insecta > Diptera > Tephritidae > Bactrocera > Bactrocera latifrons. The sequence goes on along the minus strand of NW_017536419.1, from coordinate 361,310 downwards.
ATAATAAATTAAACTACAATATATAATAGTGCTTAATACCAATAAATCGAAATGAATATTAAAAAGAAAGGTATGTGCTTTATGACCACGCGACTTTTCCGTTCTAATATATTGTTTTATTGTTTTAAAACTATTATTTTACAAGTGACCTTTTGAGTGATATATTTTTCTTTATACATCGAATTAAGAATAAAAAAAGTTGTGATCCCTGTCTCACCCTTACATGAGACAAGTTTTTTTATATTATTTAATGTTTTCTAAGTCTATGCTTATGATTTCAGCTATGGCTATGGATGTATTGGGAATATTGTTATGAAAAGACTTGATTACGTATTTAAAAGATTTGCAGATTAAAATCAAAAGTTTAACATTATGAATATACTACATATATTATTAAGACGACAATCATTCATACTGAGTCAAGATAGAGATTGATAAGTCTGGTAGAGCGCTCAGAGAAAACGAAACGGCGAAGGATAGCAGATTTAGCAGAACTCGATGTGTCCGTGTTTGCTGATGATTTGCGTTTGGAATTTAGGGAAACGAATAAGTCCATCTTTCGCGCAAAGACATGTGAAGTAATATCACTTATCACCGAAGCAAATTTAACCAAGCACCAGTATCAACTTATTAGAAGCTTCGTTAACAATAAACTTGATGTTAACTTTTTAGCTTGCTATGATAATATTTTAAAGGAAAAACAGAAAGTTATTCTGAGCATATAAAAGCTTGAGAAGCTTACGCTGAAGTTGAGCTACAAAAATTATTGGCTCACACTGCGTCGCGAATTTTAGAGTTGCAAAGCAATGTAATTAATGAACTCAATGACTAATCTAATTACCTAACATTAATAGGAAAATGCGACTTTGATGGCAGTTCTAGGCAGAGCGAATATAAGCAAAAATAATAATTTGGAAGACAGTAATTTATTTGTTACGTCATATGTTCCTCTACAAATGATAATAATAATACAGAATGATGAGGAGCACAAACTAATTTGGTAAAACCCCCGACCTTCAACCACTCGCTATTGCCGTCCTGTTCGAATTCAGTTTCAAAAGGAATCAGTTCAATTATACCTAAATAAAGAATTATATTTTAAAAACAAAATTCAACAATTAAATCCCACTGAGTTCAAAACAGCTAGCAATCGTCAATTTTATATCGATCACATTCTTCAACTTACAATGGTGGTTGGGAAAGTGTGCAATACCTTAACTGAAACCGCATCTGCAAAATGCTATATATGCTCGGCCAAACCTACTGAGATGAACGATATTGACAAATGCTTGAAAAAAGAAGATTGTCTCCATTACATGCCTACATTCGGTTTTTTGAATATTTCCTTCACGTTTCTTATAGACTTGAAATCAGACAATGGCAAATAAGGGGTTTAGAAGAAAAAGAACGATTTCAAAGAAGGAAAAAAAAACACCCAGTGCGAGTTTCGTGAAAAAATGGGTCGTATAGTCGACAAGCAAAAAACAGGTGGTAGTGGATCTTGAAACGATGGAAATACTGCTAGAAAATATTTCAACGATGCCCATACATCTGCTGACATAACAGGCATCGAAAAAGTATTAATTGAAAAATGTGCAGTATTACTACATGCTTTATCATCAGGGTACAAAATTAATGTGGAAAAATTTAGGAAATTTGCGCTAGATACTGCAAGAGAATGAACATCAAAGTATTCCTGGTAGTATCTTCCTGCGTCAGTCCCTAAAATTTTAATTCACACTCCCGATGTTATTCAATACATATGCATTAGTTTCAATTGAAGAGCTCTCAAAAGAAGCTGCTGAGTCAAGGAATAAAGACGTTAGGACTCCATCATACACGAAAGAACTCATGTGTCGGTATAAATCAGAATTTCTTAAACCGATTACTCTTGAGCTCAGATCCTTTCATCTCAGGTCAAAGAAAACTATGATGCAAAAGTAAATCAATTTTATTAAAATCAGTTTTTGATTTAGTTGAATAAAATTCAAATAATTCTTTTTTTGTTAATCAACTTTTTTATTATTATCAACAGCGGGTGGCGAAATTTGAAACCAGATAGGGCTTTGGAGCGGGTTATTTATGTTAATATAATTGTTAATTACTTGTTATGCATTTAAAAAACTTAGGAAAAATTTCACTTTAATATAGGCAGTGGAAGTATTTTTGGCCGCTGATTTCATACAAGATCGACCATTGTGAAGCGGTGTGGAAATTGGACGATGGCCGTGGCACCGCCCACTTTTTGGTCAAATCCCACATCTCAGGACCTGACCAACCGATTTTGACAAAATTTGGTACGTGGGGGGGACGTACCCATATAGCATAATTTTAATTTCGATTCGTTCAGTTAGAAGCAATTAATATAACGGGATTAAACTTTGCACTAATAATGTCCTTAAAGTATGCCACCTTATGACAAAAAATTGTTCAAATCCAACAAAAACTGTTCACGCCCCTTTGACCGAATATTTAGACTCCAATTCCTATAGTTGACTTTTGTCAGAAAATATCAGTCAAGGTCTGAAATTCAGGGATAGTTCCTTTCTGACAATGGTATGTCTGTATGTCAAAAATGGATTGAATCGGACCAATACTTCCCTTAGTCCCCATATATCTAATACAATGATAATCGAACTTCCGGGTGAATTTGTACCGCCAATATGTTAGTTATCTCAATGAAAATGAGCTAGCATGTTTTACTCAAAACAAATAGATTTGAGCGAAAACTTGACTTACCTCCCCATATAACTAATATCAGGATTTTCGAACATCCCTATATCATTAGTTTTTTAGTATGTATGTATGTACTATATAAAATTCGGTTGATACTACCCCAACTCCCATATAGTAAATATTGGTTGTCAAAAAAGTCTTGCGGTATTTTTGCGGTATTTTTGCGGTATTTTTGCGGTATTTTTGCGGTATTTTTGCGGTATTTTTGCGGTATTTTTGCGGTATTTTTNTTGCGGTATTTTTGCGGTATTTTTGCGGTATTTTTGCGGTATTTTTGCGGTATTTTTGCGGTATTTTTGCGGTATTTTTGCGGTATTTTTATTGAATTTTCAAATGTTCATAACAATTTTTTTGATGACTCATGCCCAGCTCTTGACCGATGCTACGGCTGTTACTATGCCGGTCTCTTTCGACCAATTCAGCGATTTTATCGCAATTTTCGACGACAGGCCTTCCAGAGCGTGTACACCAGAACGAAAACGTTGAAACCATCGTTGTGCGGTGGAAATGGAAACTGTATCGGGTCCATAAACTGCACAAGTTTTATTGGCGGCATGAGATGCATTTTTGCCTTTATCGTAGTAGTACTGTAAAATATGCCATATTTTCTCTTTATTTTGTTCCATGTTTGTGACCCTATAACTCACGAACGACTTAAAAGAAAGGGCAATCAATCAAACACGTATTAGCGCCTGAAATGAGCTTTTCAAAAAGGTATAGCATGACTCGATGCGACGAATAAAACTAGAACTACGCGCTCTCAACGCCAACTAGCGAAAATACCGCAAGACTTTTTTGACATCCTAATATAATATAATGGTTTTTGTTTTCCTAACAAGCCTTATGTTTCTGTCAGCACATGAGTTATATATACATAAATAGTATGTATATGTATGCATGAATATAAAATTACTTGCATTTCGACGTTTACATCTTAAGTTATTTCCCTTGTTTTAATTCCTGAAAGTTGCAAGCGTATAAAATGTTCGGTTGCAGCCGAATTTAACCCTTCCTTACTTGTTATTATATTAATTGTGTTTGAAATAAAAAAACGTACATACAATTGCTAACTTTGATTTCCAACTGTTGTCACTAAAAATCAAATGAGCAGTATAATACTTGCCAATGTTTATGGGGGTGAAAAAGAAATCCTTAGCACTTTTTCCAAAACAAATCTTATGTAAGTAGGTGAAAACGAGTTTTGAAATACGTACCAATAATGACAGTTTTTCCGTGAAATCAAACAAGTTTTAGTGTAGTTGTTGCTGTAGTGGGAAACATTTTTTTTGCGCGTTTCATTAAAAAAGAAAATTAAGACAAAAAGAGAGATGTGAAACCAAATAAAAGCACACTTTAAATAAATTTTCCTTTTACATAAAAGTGAACTCTTAATTCGTTAAAAGGAAAGAGAGAGTTATTGAAACAAAAATCCTTTTATTTGATTTTATTAAATAATTTTTCTTTGTAAGTTTGGTTTTTTAATTTTATACATACATATGAATGTATGGTAACCTTTTTTTACATTTATGTAAGTATGCATGCATATGCGAATTAAAAGTTTAGAGTCATTTAAGAAATCACAACTATGTACTTTTACTGTGCAAAAGAATTTATCATTTCTGATAAATTTTTAAATTTTCCACATATTTTCAGCTTTCATAGGTAAAGATAAAGTCATATCAGAAAATTTTTAGCTCTGAATTGCGAATTTATGGACTATATGCAAATATATGTATTTCATTAATTCCAAATACCGAAACTCATCACATTAGTTTTGAGCCCTACGAAAAAGAGAGAAACTTGTTATACTGTCAGCACGTAATTTTTACGTCTGTGATCATAATTAGTTCTACTCTTGCAAGGACCGAATTATACATACACATATACATATATAAGTATGTAGGTATGTAGGTAGATAGGTTGAAAGGCGATCGGCTAACTCATTTCATTAATGCCTCTATGCCCATGGATCCACGCTAGTAAGATATTATTTTCAGTAGCAACCTTGTTGAGAATATTTATGCACTCCAGTGTCATTGTTGAATTGATTTCAGGAAATTCACGGTTGATTAAGTATCACTGAGAATGACAATTCATTTCTGGTGATAGTTTTCTTTATAATAATCTCTAATGGCAGAGACCTTCCCTTGAAAAATACTGACAGTTTGATTCATGGTCTCACATTATCACATCCAATTCCATCTTGCTTTATAGAGACTTCAATATATTGCATTGTGCTCCAACGTAGATAGTCCTCTAAACTGTAGTCCTCCCATTCACTTTTGCTTTCCAGTAAGACTTTGAGTCCCTTTTCACCCGGTAGAATCCCTCCAATGTCTCTTTTTTTTGAATGTTAATTTTCCTTACCATATCACCTGATGATAACAGGGCTAAAACAGACCTTTTTGCTGTCATCTTTAAAAAGATATGGAGGGTCCAGAATACATACGCATAACAGGCTTGCACTTCCTTGCGTGAGACTCTTGACGCCCATGATACCGCTTCATATATGACCAATATCATGGTGTACATCCAGCATTGTACGTCCGGTTTGCAGCCTTAGGCTTTATCAGCTACATGTTTGCACACCATCAACGTTTTGGTGTCTTGCTCAATAGTGGAATTCACATACTTTTTCAACCTAGGTGTTTTCTTTAATCAATCTTAGCCATTGGTGGAAGAGTTCTTCTTCTTGTAAAATGAATGTTAGCCGTTTTGAAGGGTTTATATTAAGCCCAATGTTTAGCGAATTGCTCCAAAATAGCGCTCTTCTCCGACTTGAGTCGCTGCTCCTGGTGCTCGGGCCGCATCTTCCTTTGTCGCCTTTTATGGCGTTGGCACGCCTTTGGTTATTGTCTTCTTGTTTTGTTCTTACTATCGACAGTTCGACCTGGTTAGTTCAAAAGGGAAACAGATAGTCCAACGTATCAGAGCTCAATATTGCGGTAAGGCCACCGTTACTCTCCAAGGCAGCCCGGTATTGAAGAGATGCTTCTTCTTAACTGATCAAAACGAATTAAGCAAAAAATAACTGAACTAAATAACAAAAAAGCTTATAAATTATACAGATAATGATCATATATGGATGTACATACTTATGTATGTATGTATGTATGTACTTGAATTAATGAAATAATTAAACCATTAAAGTATAAAGTTATGGAATTTATTTTTTTTTTGTCAATGATATAAATCGCAAAACATAAATTGAGAAATCAATTTTCATACCTCTTCAAAAGATTTCTTTTTAATATTTCAGAACACATTTTTTAAGAATAATTTAAATTATTTTATTTTTTTATTTTAAATGTGTTTCTGAACACGTACGAACCATTCAACCCATGGGATTTGGGATCAGACCAAAGTCTAGCTGATTATATTTACGCTAAATCGCATATTTCTTTAAAATATCGCATGGTCTAGACAGATTACATTAATACTTCGCATTAATCAAATTAGCTCGAGGAAATGTTTCTATGTAATTTTATGAAGCTAATTCACATACTAGTCAACATAATGTGAGGAAAATCTTTTATTCTTAGACTGATTTCACACATTAACGGCATTAAGGGGCCAGTGTAACCCATAAAAATTACTCAATTTTCGTGAGTTCTTTTAAAAACAAATACAAAGTATATATTTTCAGATATATTTTAAGATTTATTGTTCCAAAAAGATTAAAAAATAACGGAGTTATGTGCTGTCTTCGGAGGTACCAAAAAAAAGTGTCCCAATTGCTGATATAATTCTGGCCAAATGAGAAGCTGAAACAAAAAAATTCAAAAAGGTGATTGAAGTTTAAAAATTACCAAAATGACGTAGTTTTTATCTAAAACAATTTCGTTTTTTTCACGCTAAATTTACAATTTTTAACCAATCAAAAGGATCGTATGTCATTATATTGTAAATATATTCAACAATACTCAGATTCAATTTGATTTGATTATGGTCAATTTAGTTATGATGTCAGCAATTTTGAAAAATGTCGTTTAAAGTTTCAGTTATATAATATGTACACATTTATACCAGATTTTTTGAAAGTGTCACACTGGTAAAGCTCCTTAAACTTCTTCTCTTTTACTGGTGTAGAAACCGCTTACGCGGTTATACATAGCTGAGTTAACAACAGCGCGCCAGTCGTTTGTTCTTTTCGCAAGTTGGCGCCAATTGGAGATTCCAAGCGAAGCCAGGTCCTTCTCCACCTGGTATTTCCAACAGAGTATAGGGTTTCTTCTGCTTCCGCCGGCGGGTAGTGGTGTTGCTCAACGTCAGTTTACAGAGCCGTATTATTTTTGCAGGGATACCAAATTCAGAATTCCGCGGCATAAAGGAAAGCTCTTTCGAGCTGTCAAAAGCAGCTTTGAAATCAACGAAGAGGTGTTGTGTCTTTTCCCAGATCTCGCGCATGGTGAATATCTGATCAGTTTGTTGACGGTGGGCTTTAATCTTTTACACAATACGCTCGATAGAACCTTATTCATTACTGTTCAGGGGGGCGTTTTTTACGTGGCGGTTGTCAAAACCCGACGCATAACCCTGTGCAAGGGATGTTCCACCTTCACACTCTAGCTCGCCTCCAAACGGATGATCTTTGGCTACCCAGTACCTAGTTGGTCATAGACCGGAATTGGTGAGCTGCTTGAGAAATATGTAAAATAATCGTTTCTGGTCACCCCCAAATCAATTGCGATCAGAGAACTTTCCTAACTTGTGTGGATTTTTTTGCACATGACTCCATCCTCCATTAAACTACAACATAATATATCTGATATTATATAATATATTAACTTAGGTTAGGTTAGCGCCGGGGAAAGAAAAAGATGCTCTCTGTCTCATGAAGACACCTCATAGCTGAACTGATATATTAGGGGAAGTAATTTCTAATTTTACCCTTTGTTTGTCACAAGGCCACATTATTAAAATATTCTCTCCGAATTTCATTAATATATCTTACAGAGTGACCGATATATCGGTAAAATATTAAATATGGACAACATATGTCTAGTATTTTGCAATACTAAATACATAAATATATATACATACATAGGATGTATATCTAATCTTCCCAAACCATTATTATTTGCAGAGATTTGTGAACATACATATATATACATATGTACATATATTAAAATATATATGTAATAGGACTGATTTTCTTCCGCCGTGACTGTACTTCCTAGCATGCGCGCACCGACTGGATTCGGTAGAGGGCATTTATAGCTAACGCACGAGCGGCTGTTGTCTCCGAGCACATGGAGAGTCTGGACAAACATATTCGTATAACATGTTTCTGTGAGTGGTGCAAGCCAGAAATTAGCAAGAATTATGTGTTTCGGTGGCACCAGGACTTTTTGGAGATCTGGGAAGAGGCTGATGAAAACCGTGCTGTGAGACCTTTGACTTCGACAAACACCGACAATGTGCCTCATGTGTCAAAGTTTTGAACTCAAACCGTCCACTTAGTATACATTTAATTGTCCGGTTGTTAAATTAAAATAGAAGGACTATGAAAGGCAAGTATTTTGAGACGACAGAGGGATTCCAAGCAGCATGCACCTTGTCTCTCAAGGCTATTCTGGAGAATAAATTCCGTGACACCTCCAATGCTTGAAAATCGCGATGGTAGCGCTGCATCGACGCAGAAGGAGCATATTTTTATAAAGTTTTTATTTTACTACAGCTCAAGAAATAATGATTTTTTTTCTTGAACAATTACTTAACAGCTGGATACGGACCTATAACAATGAGGCGAAGAAAGATAAATGTTTGGCAGATTGAACAGGTTGCTTTCAGTCTTTCCCTAAATTCCCATAAAAAAGAAACGACTGTTGCTTGACGGAGCGTAAAAAGATCAGAGTTGCCCAAATTTTTGAATCGTCTTGCTGTGTTTCTCTTCGATGTCATGTGTTGAATACAATGCTCGCGACAGACTGTAAACGACATCTGTCAAATATTAAAATATACACGTTCATATGGACGGACCTATTTTGACAGCTGTACGACTACACGACTGCGGGCCGACAGTTGTCGTTCTCGCTAACTTCAATTTAATCCTATATTTGCCAACGACAGTAGAGTTGACAGTAGAATGGAAGATAGAGAGATGAGGTAGAGTTTTGATGCCACTGATATGTAAAATGTAGAATTACTCAAAGCTCTAACAAACCTGACGTTATTTTACAAATAAAAGCATAAAATAGCTCTGTTATATCCTTTTTAATAACAATTGATAATTTAAAACAAATAAATTTACCTATTTACTTACTTTTTGCTTAAAAATTTCACTTTGAACAAAATATTAAAATTTCATTGAAGTGCAGGGTAATAGTATGGCCACAACGAAATTGTGTACATGCAAAATGGACAACTGCGTTGTTTTGTGTACATGCCGGCCATTGTTATGTTGCTGCCCTCTCACAAACGTTCAAGTAGTAGGATTCACAACGCCGTTTTCAGTTCACTGTCGTGCTGCTGCAATCTGTCGCGAGCATTATGTTCCGCACATCAACGTACTCGTACAACAGCATACATTCATCGAAGTTTCCCGCTATTAGCGCTTGGCTCAACCTTGCAATCAGCAAACAGCAAAACACAAAGGCGCTATGCTGCAATAAGGATATTTTGTCACTAGAATATACATATGTCGATGTAAACAAATAACTTTGTTAATTTGAATATAATTTTTGAAATGACGAATGACCCTGTGTATATGTACATTTTGTAATACATGACAAACTACT
>NW_017536419.1:348729-351464 GCF_001853355.1 Bactrocera latifrons | reverse complement strand
TATTCACTTTAAAAAAAGAAAATGGAAACCGGCTTGTCCATGAACGGCACTCCTACTGGAGTACCTAATATTACGGAAATCAATACAGACGATGGACCGACATCAGAAGTAGGATGGACTCCCCCATCTTCATTAAATGCGAATGAGCAGCTGCGCCAAATATTGGAAATGCAAAATCGACAATTTATTGAACTTTTAAAATCGATGCAGCCCCCAAAATCCGCAAGGCAAGGAAGTATTACATTGCCAAAGTTTAACCCTGACGTTTTCGGTGTAGATGCGATTTCCTGGTGTTCGACTGTAGACGTGACCATGGCAGACAATCCATTGGAACGCAGTGCACTTATTGTAGCCCTCAGTAAGTCAATGGAAGGTTGCGCTTCGCAATGGCTGTCACAAATAAGCTTTGCGGGAATTACTTGGCAACAATTTAGGGACTTGTTTGTACAGCGCTTTGAGGGTGTTGAAACATCAGCTGCTATATTGATGAACATTCTTAATGGTCACCCAAATGACAATGAATCCTCGTACATTCAGCTCGTTTTGACAACAATTTACAGCGTTTGTTGTTTAAAACGAATATAAAAACTCGTAATGAACTTCAGCAAGAACTCAGAGCTTTTGCATTCGATAAAAGAAAGTTTGTTTTCGAAAATCCACCAGAGTCGAAAAAGTATAAACTGTCGCCCTACCTTAAATGCCATTTTTGCGGTAAAGTGGGCCATAAMATCGCCGATTGTCGGAWGAAGAAAGATAAAACCAAATCAGCAATGAAAGCGGGAAAGTTGTCAGACAGCACATCAACTGAAAGAGGTCGGTCGCCACTTATTTGCTTCCGGTGTGGAGAAGCTGGGCACATTGCATCGAAGTGCATCAAAAGCAGCAATCAATCTTCAAGCAACAATAAATCCGGATTTGAAAAGAGAGTGAATGTGTGCGAAATTATCGAGCCTAAKGGAGTACTGAGTCAATCTGGTGAGTTATACCAATTCTGTTTTGATTCCGGAGCGGAATGTTCGCTTCTCAAAGAAACGGTGTCGGGAAAATTTTCAGGGAAACGTATAAGTAATACTGTATTTTTAAGAGGTATCGGAAATACTTCTATATGTAGTTATTTACAAATTTTATCAAATATTGAAATTGGTGTACATTCTCTCGAAGTCTTGTTTCATGTTGTACTAGATAAATATTTAAAGCACGATGTTATGATTGGCCGTGAAATTCTGAGTCAGAATTTTGGTGTYCTCATTACGGCTAAMAAATTTGATATTTTTAAAGAAAAGGCAGCAAATGTATGCTACAACAGCTCATTTGCTCTTGATACCGACCTGGTCGAAAACKATAAAGCACAGTTAGAGTCTTTGTTGAGTGGATAYACMGAGTTTTTTATAGAAGGGATTCCGCAAAATCGTGTCGCCACWGGCCATTTGSAGATACGGTTAATTGATCAAAATAAAACTGTACAAAGGCGACCGTATAGGCTTAGTTCAGAAGAGAAAGAGATTGTTAGAAATAAAATAGCAGAGTTGATGAAATACAACATTATTCGMCCTAGTTGTTCTCCTTTTGCTAGCCCTATGTTACTTGTAAAGAAGAAGAACGGGTCTGATCGCCTTTGTGTTGATTACCGCGAATTGAATTCGAACACGGTGTCGGATAAGTATCCTTTACCTTTTATATCGGACCAAATTGCTAGGCTGCGTGGAGCAAATTATTTTTCTTGTTTGGATATGGCGAGCGGATTTCACCAAATCCCTGTTCATCCAAACTCGATTGAACTCACTGCTTTCGTCACGCCAGAGGGGCAGTATGCTCCACCGGTTTTCCAACGGGCGGTAATGAGGGCATTGGGGGACCTTGCGTACTCATATGTCATAGTGTATATGGATGACATTATGATTATTTCGTCAACAAAAGAAGAAGCGTTTGAAAGGTTGGAGGTGGTTTTGGATGTTTTGACAAAGGCCGGGTTTTCGTTTAATGTTAATAAATGTTCTTTTCTAAAATCGAGTGTTGAATATCTTGGATATGAAATTAAAGCTGGAGTAATTCGACCTAATCCGCGTAAAATTCAAGCCTTGACAGCTCTACCACCACCTAAATCTGTTCACCAGTTAAGACAATTTGTAGGGTTGGCTTCGTATTTTCGCCAATTTGTAGCTAAGTTTTCACAAGTAATGAAACCACTGTACTTCCTTGTTTCTAGTAAAAACAATTTTACTTGGAAGGCAGAGCATGAACAGATACGACAGAAAATAGTTTCCGTCTTGACAAATAAACCAGTTTTGACAATTTTCGATCCGCAATATCCAATCGAATTGCATAGAGATGCTAGTGCGGATGGATACGGTGCCATTCTTTTGCATAAAATTAACAACAAGCCACATGTTATTGAATATTATAGTAAACGAACGTCTTCTGCGGAATCCAGATATCATTCATATGAGCTGGAGACTTTGGCCGTTGTCAACTCGATTAAACATTTTCGACATTATCTGCAAGGGCACCAATTTGTTGTAATCACGGATTGCARTTCTCYCAAAGCTTCACGGACTAAAAACGATTTAACACCTAGGGTCCATAGATGGTGGGCTTATTTGCAATCTTTTGATTTTGCGGTTGAGTATGCAGAGGGTAAACGAATGGCACATGCAGATTTCTTTTCTCGTAACCCATTGCCCTCTGATAGTCCACCGGTTGTGAGAATTCCCGAGAAGCGGCTCAACCTGGCAGAA
>NW_017536419.1:345245-347324 GCF_001853355.1 Bactrocera latifrons | reverse complement strand
AAAAATATACAGAAAAACGCTTGTTATGATAAGAAAAGATTTGATAAAGGTAAAGCAAAAGTTGTTAGATATAAGGTTGGTGATTAAAAGAAAAAAACATCAAACAAAGTTAGACCCTAAGTACCAAGGGCCGTTTTTAGTGACAGAGATTTTGGAGGGAGACAGATACATATTGAAATCGTTGAATAGTAAAAGGTCATACAAATACTCACATGAGCACTTGCGAAGGCTTCCGGAAGAAGAAATTGCTAATGAAATAAACATGAGCTGCAATGAAAATGCAATTGAATCTGTTAAAAATACAGATAAAAACGTTGCAAGAGACGTTAATGGCGGTAAAAACGTTGAAAGAGACGTTAATGGTGATAAAGACGTTGAAAGAGACGTTAATGCCGATGAAGACGTTGAAAAAGACGTTAATGGCGATAAAGGCGTTGAAAGAGACGTCGATGTCAATGAAGACGTGGCCGTCGATGGAAATATGAAAAAGACGTAAATAAATAAATAAATACTAATTATAATATGATATTATGTGAGCTATTTGATAAAGCCCTGATGTAAGGAAGTTTCCCTTATTTACAAGACCCTGTCACTAAAAGCTACCTTATGGAAATTATTTCTTAAGTTATTTGATATTGACATATTTCATTTATAACAAAAAAAAATAAAAATGTATTATTTTGTTGTTCTAGTATTACACCCGAGGACGTGTGTTAGTCAGGGAGGCCGTGTTGATGTAAACAAATAACTTTGTTAATTTGAATATAATTTTTGAAATGACGAATGACCCTGTGTATATGTACATTTTGTAATACATGACAAACTACTGTGTATAGTAATTGTATATGCATCTCATATTACATGACAAACTATTGTATATGCAAAGTACTTTGTAAATAAATTTCAATGTAATCAAAGTATGCTGTTTTCATGTTTCTCTTCATTATATCCTTTGGTGTGAGAGCAAGGCAAAAGCATTTCGTTTTGCCGAGTGTGCTTCTGCGCGTCACGATAAAATAAACGAGTATTGGAAAGGCAAGAAAGAGACAAAGAATGTGCACAAGGCTTTGTTCTGGTAGATATACTAAGAGTGATGAAGCGCTTTTGGTACAGCATTAGTGTGAAAATACTCAAGGAGATCGGTCGCCCAGTTGTTCGCTGCGCTTCCCCTAAAAATATATATTCACTTTAAAAAAAGAAAATGGAAACCGGCTTGTCCATGAACGGCACTCCTACTGGAGTACCTAATATTGCGGAAATCAATACAGACGATGGACCGACACATACATTTTTATTTTTGTTATATTTTATGAGTTTTTTGCGTTTTCGTTTCGGATGAAGGATGACGTAGCAGAAACAGCAAAAAAAAAAAAAAAAACAACAGCTAGCAGAAACGCGATTCTACACTTGACCATATGATCGGCGAAAAACGTTACCCCTTTCCGCTTTGTCGTAGGATGCCGTAGATTTCCACGGCATTTGGATGTTTGCCGTAGAAACGAGTCAGCTGATTGCTCTCTCACAACGCAGTGTCGCCAACCTCGATATACTGTAGTAATTATAAAAGATGTCTTCAATATGTTTGAAATTTTCGTAAACTATTACTAGTAGTTTGTTTTCAGTTTTGATATTTTATATTATGAAAAATTGTAAATGAGAACTGAGACGTCTACAAAACTATATATGCATATTGATCAATGGCGACATTGTTCAAATGAAAACAAAAAAGATGGCGGATTTCTGCGTTTTTACCACGGGCTCAACTTTTGACACATTTTGCTCACTGATGAAGGGAGTAGCGTTTTTCGCTGATCACGCTATAATAGCGACTGTTATAGCCCTGACAGACAAGCAAAATTAATGCTCCTTAAGCAACGCTAAGGCGGAAGATTGATTGGCGTAGACACCGCTTACGCGATTATAGACGAGTTAACAACAGCGCGCCAGTCGTTTCTTCTTTTCGCTACGTGGCGCCAATTATATATTCCAAGTGAAGCCAGGTCCTTCTCCACTTGGTCCTTCCAACGGAGTGGAGGTCTTCCTCTTCCTCTGCTTCCCCCCGCGGGTACTGCGTCGAAT
>NW_017536419.1:340455-344185 GCF_001853355.1 Bactrocera latifrons | reverse complement strand
AAGTATCCTCTGGGTAGCCTAAGAACATCCGTTTGAAGGTGAGCTAAAGTGAGAAGGCGAAACATTCTCTGCATAGGGTTGTGCGCTGGGTTTGGGACCCGCCACGTAAAAAAACCACCCCAATGAAAACGCAACAACAGCCTCGGATGAGAGATCGCACTTTTGATGAATGCCGTCCCACAGTTCCCTTATACCGAGTTGTTGACAAATGTTATTACTGTCTGATATATACTGTGTGTGTATGTATTTATACATATTATATAATATGTAAGCCCGGATCCATTTGATTCGAGAATATATGTATGCATAACTCAACCACACACTGACTTTCCATGTGTGTTATAAAATGTCGCTACCAAAAGATTCCTTTTTGCTTATTTTCTATTCTCTTTTGGATTTCTGCGTTGTCTAAAAATGCAGTGTGTTATACTGTAAACAGGGCATATAAAGTTTGCCACAATGTTTGGAACAACCAAAAGCAAACGTCGGAGACCCTACAAAATATAAACATTCATTGTATGCACATATTGGATAGTCGAAAAAGTCTTTTCGTATTTCGAAAAAAACTTCAACTTATTTTTTTTGTATTTATAATAATAAATAAATAAACAAATATGTAAGTATCATTTTGTTCGATTTCTTTTTGCCATTTTTCATCTATATTTCCATCAGTGTAAATCAGCGTTGTCCACGGCCTATGCGCACAATAGCGCACGGACAGTTGTACAGCAAGCCAGACACCTCACCATGGATAATATGATACGAGACTTTAGCATTGGCTCTCTTTTTCTCTCAAACGCGTTCCCTGATTATTTGACAGCTATAGAGATCAGAGAATTTCTAAGAGCTGATTTCAGAAAAGGCGGGATGCCAGAAATAAACCGCTATAATTAACTGACAAAATCAGTGTGAAACAAAATTTCATAGATGTGGGTGCATATTTGATAAGGAAAATTTTTATGTGTTATGTGTATTTGTTTTGTATTTTGTATTTTGCATTTTAATATTTACATATGCATTTTCAAAGTTATTAATTTAGTATTTTTGTATAATATAGTGAAAATGCCAAAAGTGAGGAAGTGTGTGGTTGGATGCGAGGGCGGAGAGCATATTTTCAACTTTCCTTGTWAGGAAAAGGATAAASACARGTTARTCCAAAAGTTAAAAACTACGAGTATTTGTATATAGTATTTTATTTTTTAAATTTAAACTTTGTGCATGATGTGTTATACCTGTCTCTTATACACATCTAGATGTGTATAAGAGACAGGCATAGGGTTGTGCGCTGGGTTTGGGACCCGCCACGTAAAAAAACCACCCCAATGAAAACGCAACAACAGCCTCGGATGAGAGACCCCACTTTTGATGAATGCCGTCCCACAGTTCCCTTATACCGAGTTGTTGACAAATGTTATTACTGTCTGATATATACCTGTCTCTTATACACATCTTAAATAAAAGTAAATATTTTATTGTATCACAATATTGATTGTATTACTTAGTGTAGAAATAATTATAAAAATTACAGTATTTTGGTAGGAAAATTATAATTAGAATAGTATACGTATATATTAACTGTAGTATTTAAAAATAAAAAATAGTTTAATAAGTAGAAAAGAATCATAGTATTTGCTTCAATAAATATAAATAAGACTCTGGTTGTAAGGTGTAGGTTTTCTTTATTTTTATTTTTATTTTTATTTTTATTAGATATTTAATTTGGCTGAGTCGGTTGGGTGTAGGAGACACCAAAATTGCCTGTGGTCGGCACTTTTCTTTTAGCATGAAGTTGAAAAAAAAGCTAAGGATTAATGCTGTTCCGGACATGCATTTGCCAAATGCACCGGAACCTAGTTTTGATTATAAAAATGTTTTTAGTCCCAATTCAATAATTGAAGTGGGAACGGAAGATTTTTGTTTTCAAAATAATGATACCGAATCAAGATTGCTTGATAACGGTCATAATTTGATGCTATTAGCATCCGTGGCAAAAGAAGCCCAGGAGGAAGTAGGGTTTTTAGGGATAGCTAATTCCAGGGAAATAGGAAGTCAAACAAATTTAAAAAATTTTTGAAAAATAAATTAGAAGAAAAGGAAAGGGAAATTAATTACTTAAAATAGATAGAAGCTTTAGCAAAGAAACATAAAAGAATAAAGAGGAAGGATTTGATTTAATAGGGCACTTCAATAGTAATTTTCCTCCACAGATAAGCGCCATAGTGCGCAATAGTATAAAAAATTTCAACTGAAAACCCAATGGTCGTAGATATGACCGCTATTTTAAAACACCGGCTTAGGTGTATACTTCTTATCACCTTTAGCTTACAGACCCCTTAAGCCAATCCTTAGGTTTCCGAATGAGAGAACTCTAGACGAGTTTGTTTCGGAATGGCCCCGCGATCCAGGATGTAATAGCAGTAGTATTAGATGTTTAGAGTTGAGAAGTCGGGGATTTAGTCAGGAACAAAAATTCTTGTATATTTTGTGTGACGAAATGGCACTTAAGAGTCATATGCAATATTTACTAAATTTGATAAAATTGTAGGAGTTGAGGATTACGGCGATGAAAATCGCACTTGTAGACTCTGATGGTCCAAGGTATTGATGAAACACCTTGGTCTCACCCCCTATCGTATTTTATTGTCCATGGTTCCTGTAAAGGTGATGTAGCYAAAAAATATATTTTTGAGACCATCACCCAGCTACAAAACATTGGTCTTCATCGATGCCATTTTCTTTGTGATCAGGGTTCTAACTTTCTTAATTTAGCTAGGGTAAATGGTAAAGAGGTGTTCTTTTTTAATGATTGTCCCCACCTTATAAAAAATATCCGAAATTGCCTCGAAAATTGTAAAAATAAAGTAAGTTTTAAATCCCGTCCGATTAGTTGGTCCGATATAGTGCACTTTTATAATAAAGACTCGCAAAATCACATTCGCTGTGCACCGAAACGGTCTGATGCTCACATTGCGCCAAATAATTTTCAAAAAATGAGTGTCAAACTTGCTAGTCAAGTGTTCAGTGACACAGTCACTTCCGGAATGTTATCAATTTATAGTACCGGTCATTTGACTTGTCCCTCGAATGGTTATTGTATTACGGCGGAATATATTTTATTTATTAATAAATTATTTGATGTATTTAATAGGAGTAATTTTGAAGCTATTATGACCAACAAAAAAGTTTTTCGGCAACACCTGAACAGTTGCAATTTTTAGACGAGGCTCTTAAGTTTTTAAAGACAATTAGGGTTAACGATGACACCGGGGCTGACATCACTTCATCTTTCAACTACCTTAAGGGTTAGATCCTTAATATAAATAGTTTAAAACGATTGTGGCCATTCTTGTCACGCTCAGGTTTTCAACATGTACAAACAAGCGGATTATGTCAGGGCAACCTAGAAAATTATTTCGGACAAATAAGAAGGAGCGGTGGTAGATGTGTAAGGATAACACCTTACATGTTCTGCAATTTGTTTAAAAAATCATGGGGGTTGCGTTACGCCAACTTGGTAACCAACGGAAACTGCGAACCGACAGCTCCCAACGAAAGCTTTTCTCCTAACATTTCGAATGAAATAAKAGAAAGTGTGTGTAATGACCGTTTAATGCAGGACCTATCGTGGCAAGAGTTCCAAGGACTTCCACGACCTGAACATTCGTTCAATAGGCTAGGATTAGACAGCAACTTAGAGGTAGATGATTTTGAGGTAGATTTTTTTAGAGAC
>NW_017536419.1:332235-339305 GCF_001853355.1 Bactrocera latifrons | reverse complement strand
GTAAATATTATTTTAAGTTATATCAATTAAGTATATATATGCATTGAATACATATATCTTAAATTTGTGATAATATGAATTGTTTTGTTTTTGTGTTCATTTATTATTTTAAATTGTTACATTAGGTATAAGAAATGTATTTATTTATCTACGTACATATTAGTACCATATAGCAAACATATTGTGATATTTTTTATGAATTGTTTTGGTTTCTGTTGTTTATACATATATATTCTTTTAATTTGTTAACTATGTATTTATTGTTAATATGTGCATGGATATATATCTTTTTTTTATGTTGTATATGGGGGATATAGGCCTACTGGGGAACCGAGCACCCAAAAAGAATATCGGTAATGCGCTATTTGCATACCTCAGTGGTAGTGTGGAAATTGCAAAATGCCCAAAATTTATTTATAAAATGAACAATCTAATATTTTTCAGCAGTGGCATCATTGGCAAATGTTATAAAAAATGCGAGGCTTGACAGCTCTCTCTCGAATCAAAGAGTTTCGTATCATCTTATCCATGACCTCACACCAACATGTCGCGACAAGTGTCTGTGAAAGCACGATTGTGCTACTGTATTCACCTTCGTAGGCAAACAAAGCAGAATTTTGCGATCAGTTGACGCTAGAATTTCAAGCAAGCAACACCATTCACGTTTTACGCTTTAAAAACAGAACGCACTAAAAACGTTCCAACAAATTTGGGAAATATGTTGATTTTTTTATTGAGAACAATGAAAAGCATGCAGAATGCTTAATTTGTTATAAAAAAATAAAGCGTTGTAGCAAACATGATATAAAAAGACATTATGAACGTTGCCACAAAAATCTTGTAAATATCGAGGGAGACGCCTGAAAAAGTCTTCTTGATAATTTTAAAAGAAAATTTTATTTACAATTAAATTCTCAGCCTATGGCAAACAAAAAAGTATGCCCACGTGAAAAGGCATATTTTGTAGTTGTCCTTGCATTAGCAAAGCAAGGTAGACCTTTCACCGACGGCGAGTTTTTAAGAAACTTATGCGACAGTGTTTTGCAATGCGTTGATGAAGCTAAAGAAATGCAGGAAATTTTGAAAACCATTCCATTATCCCACCAAACTATAGCACGTAGAACTGAGGTTCTCAGTGCATATATACAGTCCTGTACCAAACAAAGATTGTTAGATTGATTAGCTAGATTGTTAAACTGTATATATTATTCAATATGCTTAGATGAAAGCACAGATAGTAACAACATATACCAATTAGTTATTTGTGCAAAAACTGTCAATGATAGATTTGAGACTTTTGAAGAAATTGTTACTACTGTTGCTTTCTTTGGTAACGTCGCCGGGAAACTCTATTTGATACTTTACAAGAGCATGTTTTCTTTATAGCAAACACCAATAAATTGAGCGCAATATGTACAGATTGTGCGAAGGTCATGGTGGGCAAAAAAATTGTTTTGGTTGGGCAGTTATCTATGAATAACATTAAGGCTCCCGCATTTCATTGTTGCATTCACCAACAAGAGCTTTTTTCGAAAGAACTGCGTTGTGTACAAGCAATGGAAACAGYAATTAAAATCATAAATAAAATCAAGGGGGTCATAATGCGCTTAGCCATCCGAAATTTAAAACTTTCTTAGAAGAAATCGACGCTGAWCATAACGATTTACTTTTACACACCGAAGTTCGTTGGCTAAGTAGAGGCAAATATTTGCAAAGGCTTTTCGAACTAAGAACAGAGGTCAAAATATTTCTAGAAGATGATAATTCAGAGTTAGGAAAATCGTTGGTTTCATCATTGACTAATGAAGAATTTATAACGGATCTACGTTTTCTGTGCGACATCACAAAATACTTAATCAATTAAATCTGACATTGCAGGGCAACAATAAACTAATTTTCAATTTACATAAAACAATAACAACATTTCAATAAATATTAAAGAATTTAACCAATCAAATCAACAATAACAATTTAATAAGTATGCCAAACCTATCATCACCTACAGAGGAATTTTCAATCACAAATAAATTAGAATACTATAGCCAAATTATATCCCGCATTTTAGAAAATTACGGCAAAAGATTTAAAGATCTAGCTCAAATACAACCAATTATAAACCTATGTGATAATCCATTGACATGTGATGTTGCTACCTTTGATCCGTTACTTCAAAAAGAAATCAAAGAAATGCGATCAGATTTTTCGTTACTTATTGACTCCGGTATTGATTCTTGGAAAATGATTGATGAAAAAAGTATCCACTAGCGAAAGATGAAATTTTAAAAATATTTTCAATGTTCGGGTCAACATAAAATTGCGAAGTGGTATTTTCCACTTTAAAGCATATTTAAAACCAATATAGAAATCTACTATCAAACAAAAACATTTCTGATCTCATTAGAATTAAGCAATATAATAAAGAAATAAATATAGATAATTTAGTTGACCGTAATTTTTAAAAAGTACGTTTACTTATTTGTACGCACTGTTCTGTATTCGTGTTGTCTGCTTGTAGCTTTCCGAATGTACGCTAATAACCAACACAAGCATAACGTGCACACAGTCACGTTGGACAACACTGGTGTAAATCGAAGTTTACAGAACGGAAGTTGCTGAACCATTGTTGTGCTACATGAACTGATACAGCATCGTCTCCGTAAACTTTACAAGTTTCATTGGTGCCTTGCGTGACATTCTTCACTTTTTTACACAAAAAATTTCAAAATATAGTGAATTTCTTCATTATTTTCACAAATTTTTGAATAGCTGTAACTTTTTTTAATTTCCCAGAATTTATCTCACCTTTCCAACAATATATGGTATGACAAAACGTGCTACCAAACTGAAGATGTATGACTGCAACGACATCTATTGACAAAATACGTAAAGACTTTCTCGACTATTTGTTAATATACTAGTCAGTTTTTAAGATATACAAACACGTTCTTTTATCTCAAGAAGCTGATTATTTGTCAGAACCGCCAATGTCGAACCACTATATTATATATGTACATACATACTAATGTCATCAAAATGAAAGTTGAATTTTTCTCTGTAGTTGGTAGTACTGTTAGTAGCACCGCATTCGCCTAATTTATTTTCGTGTAAGTTCTGTCTTTCAGCAAATTCACGGGACCACTCAGAGGAAACCGACTTGTGCGTTAATTAAAAATACATACATACATATGTGAAGGTACATACATATTACATATGCGTTTACATTCTTCTCTGAGTGTTGAATAATACCGCTCTACTGGCCTTTATTTGTGGCAGTCGGTTCGTCATCAGCTGCCGGTCGCTGAATGTCATTGGCCGCTGCTAGCATCGCTGCTTATAATTTAACATTCATGTGCTGAACGCAATGCTCGCGATAGACAGCAGCAGCACGACAATGAACTGAAAATGGCGTTGTGAATCCTACTACAAGAATGTTAGTAAAAGGGCAGCAACATAACAATGAGCAGCATATAGACAATTTCGTTGTGGCCGTACCAATATTGTTCAAAGTAAAATTTTTTATGCGCAAAATAAGTAAATAGGTAAATTTATTTGTCTTAAATTATCAATTGTTATTACAAATGATATAATAGAGAATTGTGCTTTTATTTGTAAAATAACGTCAGGTTTGTTAGAGCTTTGAGTAATTTTACATTTTACATATCAATGGCGTCACCACTCTTCCTCATCTCTCTACCTTCAATTGTACTGCCAACGCTACTGTCGTTTGCAAACATAAGAAAATATTGAAGTTAGCGCGAACGACAACTGTCGACCTGCAGTCGTGTAGTCGTGCAGCTGCCAAAATAACTCTGTTCTTAAGAACGTGTGTATTTTAATATTTGACAGATGCCGTTTACAGTCTGTCGCGAGCATTGTGATCAGCACACCAGGCTCTTTGATTGCATTATAGCGAACTTTTAGCGCATGCCATAGTTTTTGGTATTGGTAATTTTTTGGTAATAATAATGAGTGTACACTTACCGTGCGATTCTGTACTGTGATGCAGTCTCAAGTCTCTAAAATTGAGATTTTAAGTTAGAGCCAATTTTTAAGATTTGAGACAAAATAGCAATTGTGACAGTCACAAAATCTATTACATTCCATTATTCGGAGATGTTTTTAAACTTGAATGAAAATAAATATGTCGATATATCGATAATATTTGTTATTAAATTTTCTATAACATAGTGAAAAAAAATTATCAATAAAAATAAAAATATTTGTTGACTTTCTTTTATAATATTTATGAAATTTATGAAAAACTTATTTATTTTTAACCGTTTCGTGTTTGAGTTGCTTACAAAATATAAAAAAACGACAATCATTAATATCTATGGAGATGTCTATTCAGTATATTAAAAATGTCAGAAAAGAGTTCTTTTTAGTTTTGTGACCTTCTAACTACCAGGTCTCAATTTTGAGACAAACGCTAGAGACTGTTTAGTGAAACTAGTCACAAATTGAGACTTTACCTCAAAATGTCTAAAATAGAGACTAGTTACAGAATCCCGCATTAGACTATGTTCAGACGAGGACTCTTTTTGGCGCCCATACTGGTTTATGGCGTAGAAGTATTTGAGAACGTGATATGAAAGAAAATGCATGAAAGTGTCCAACTTAAGTTGTTTCAAAAGTGTCGCTGGATTAACGCAATGAGCGAAAGCAAAATAGAATTTCCGATTATTTATTATATCTGCTTGGTAAAACCTAACGATAAGTAATCGAATCTTAAATCTATTTAAAACTAAAGAAGCTTAAGAATGCTTTTTTGGTTCTTTTTATACGTGTTTGATTGCAGGAATTTACCAAGGCATTAGCCAATGAATTTGGATGTTCGCGAAATATATATCATTCTGTTGTCCTCTACCTCTTTCTTTACCATAGGAATATCAAGATCGTTATGAATGCTTTTATTACACATGTAACATGGTGAACCCGTGATTGTTCTAAGCATTTTCGATTGGATCTTTTGTATTATATTAATGTTGGTTGCACAGGTCGTACTCCACAATTAAATGCCATACATCCAAATCCGTTTTATGATTGTGTTGTATAACAGAATTTTGTTGTCTAAGGTAAGTTTAGAAAGTTTGTTCAAAAACCAATTTATATTTGCTGCTCTTATCTATACGTTTTCGCCATGTGAGCCTTCGATCCAGGTGAATGGGGTAGTAGGAGATTGTTTATTTTAAAATTTTCAATAAAAGTTAAGTGGTGCCCTAATACTCTTGATGCTCTGATTTAGCATTTGTTACGACTCACTAGAGCTGTGTCATACGCGAAGGTGGATTAAAATTAGTATTGGAATGTCTGCTGTGTATATTATGAACAAAATTGGCCCTACCACCTGATATGAAGTCTGCTACGACAGTCCCTACCTCAGGGAACATTTTGAAAACCCCGACTTTTTTTTTTTTTAATATTAAAAACTTTTGACACGATGCTGTTATGAACTATAAAGTATTATATAAAGAAGGTTCACACAAAATTTCAAGTAAATCGGTTGTATAGAACTTGAGATAATGCCGGTACCGTGGGGAAAAAAGTAGTTTCGAGAAAAACGCGTTTAAAAAAGTGAGTCAAATTTCAGGCAGTCTAAGTCATTTATTAGTGCGCTAGGTACTGCGTTACTAAAGTAAGTGTAGCTCTTAAAATAATTTTAATTTTTAAAAATCCTTTGGATCCTCCATGTTCTTAAGGGTCTAAACTTTAAATATATAAAAAAAAAATCGAGTTTCAAAAATTCTAGAGTAGAATACCCCCTTAAGGTACAAGGAGAGCACCGTTATAGCAATATTTGGTAAGTCAATTAGCATTTTTGGAGCAATATTATCGTGTCCGGATGCCTTATTCGGATTTAGCTCTTTTATGATTCTAAAAACTACAGAAGTAGAAGTCCTAATAGACACAACCGACTCTTTAGTGGCATTGGGCAAAGTAGGCAACTTAAAGTTGTTCTTTGGGCAATTAGGTTGAAATACCTTTTCTAGGTGACTTGCAAACAATTTGCTTTTTCCTCATCACTACGTGCCCAATTACCATTCAACAGCCTTAGGGCATGTTGGAATCTACTGGTGGCTTAAAAGACTTTTTCCAAAGGGAGTTTTGTTTACTGGAATTTGGACACATTTTCTTTATATAATATTCAGTGATGTGTTCTTCCTCACATTTAAGCGTTTTTTTTAACTTACGTACAGCAGAAATTAGAAGCAGAGCTGGGGGGGAGCGACTTAACTGCCATTCCGTCGCCTTTTCTCTTTTATATACTTTTACTGTTGGTTATAATATTAAGTTAACATTATCTGACTATTATGCTTTTATTCGCTATGTACCATATTGTGATGAAAACGTGAATAACACGTAACAAAACATAAATTCACTTAAATATTTAACAAGTTTTTGCAGTTATCACTAATGTGCTGAACACATAGAGCGCTACAGACTGCAAGCGAGATCTGTCAAATATTAAAATACACACGTTCCTAAGGACACAGTTATTTAGATAGCTGCACGTCTACACTACTGCAGGCTTCAGTTATCGTTCTCGCTAACTTGAAAATATGTTTATATTTGCCGACGACAACAGAAACGACAGTAGAGAAGAGTGATGCCACTAATATGTAAAATGTAAAATTATTAAAAACTTTAACAAACCTGACGTTATTTTACAAATAAAAGCATAAAATAGCTCTGTTATATCCTTTTTAAAAACAATTGATAATTTAAAACAAATAAATTTACTATGAACAATGCCATGTTGTGTCACTCTCTCCGTGTTCAGCACTTAAGGATGAGCGCACGAAAATGAAAACGCATTCATTACGTACATTAGGGTGCTTTCAAAACCCTAATTTTTTTTCAACTCTTACCCCCTCAAATGTTAGTGATTTTTCAAAACAAAAATCCTCCCTCAAACCAGGCGCTGTAGCTTAACTCTAAGGGGTCGCTTTTTTTAGATTTACGKTCCCGTTTAACATAGGAATTTTCGTTTTTTAATTCAAACTAAAATTGCACCAATTAACAAAAAATAACCATCACATACACATTCACCGTCGAACTGTCATCGTAAC
>NW_017536419.1:328602-332187 GCF_001853355.1 Bactrocera latifrons | reverse complement strand
ACAGCGACCTTCTTCGACGCATATAATATAACCAGTCGGCCGATAGCCCATGATGCTAGTGCTGCGTATTTTCTTAAGTTTGTATAATAATTGTATTATTATGTAAGCTTTTATAAAATAAAAAAAAAAAAATAAACCATCACATATTCAGAAAGTTGACTTTTCAAATTTAAAAATTTTTGCGACAAAGTTTGATTATCTCATTTGATGATTAAACGTAGAAATTTCAAATTGGAATTTTTTGAATAAAAATTAAAAAAGTTTCTGAGAATAATAATTGCGTCTTATAAGTGCAGGGTTTTTATGGAACTTTTCGGAAAATCGTATTCGAAAACATCGAATTTCATCAAAGTAAGGCCAAAAAGCTGAATCATGGACCTAGTGGGTCAAAATACCCGGAAATAATACAAGAAATTGAACGGGGAGCATACCTCGATGGGCAATAATAGCAATAAATTGTAGGCCAAAAAACTGCTAAAAGTATTGTAATTACTTTTGATTTATATAAATAATCATTGGTGTAAATAAACTTTTTTGATATCATTTTAGGCGCATATTTAGCTTTAGCATTAATTTTTTATTTATGTGAAGAAAAAACTTTTTGGTATGCTATATTTAATGTTAAATATACATATTTTGAAATGGATAGAAAAAAAACACACACACAAAATTTATTAAACAAATTACTAGAAATAAACGTGCGTAATTTACTAGAACTAGGTGTATGTAAACTTTATTGGTCCACTGTATGTTACAAATTCATCCGCCAACGCCAAGCCATCGTTAAGAAGAGATCTTGACGGAAGCTTAGAAACAACTACTGCATCATTGTCGAAACAACATTTCTTCTTGCAAGGAAATGCATTACCTTTTTATACAAAAAAATATTTCTTATTTCGGTTATTAGAAACATTTTAACTGAATCTACGCACTGTAGATTACTGTACTCTTTAGCGTATTGCTACAATTTATCGGGATCTACCTTTATTGCTGAACTTCCCTTTAACCTTAATTAAAAATATATCTTATACTATACTCACAGGTCAGTGGTGATTATTAAAAGAGACACCTGCGACTTATGTATAATGCGTACTATAAATTTACACAACTGGCAATTTTCAGCTTTAATGAATACTTACATATGTACCATACCAAGTTAAATGCACGAGTATTAGCACTGACAGACGAGCAAAATTAATGCGCCTTAACCAACGCTAATGCGGATTGAAATTTTATGGTGTCAGACGACAGACTTGTGCATTTAGCCAGCTGATAGTGAAATTTGTTTATTTATAAATAAGATAAACTATTAATAGAAATTTCGGTACATATTTTTGGAAAATCAATATAAATTTAACGAAATTCGTTTATTATTAACTATGTACGTTAAAAGATAATAGAGTGAAATTAAAAGCAATAATTGATTGCAATGCGGAAAAAGTGTGCGAAAAAGTTAATAATATTGGAAAAATGGATAGCAAACTGTGCGTTGTTTATTTTCTGTCATCTAAAAATATTAAAATTTGTTTTTGTTAATATACTTGCACATAATTTAATTAGCAATATAAAACTGCTTACCTCTGATGCTGTAAACGCAAAGGAGGCATCAGTCTTCAAGCGACATCTGTCAAAAAATAGCAAAAATCGGGCATTTTTGAGCAGTGTTGCATACTCAAATTTGGTAAATTCAGCTAAATGCACGAAATTCTTGTACATTACAAACTGGCATTAACATGGGTCAAAAGCGCAAGTAAATGTAAATTAAGCCCGCTAATGCATATTAACGCTGTCCTCTGTCAGGGCTATAAATGATTGTCACTGTTCTTTTGGGAAGGTGTTTCTTGTAGGATACATTCAAACGTATATGTATATATTTAAATAAGTATAAAGGCATATATAAATAAATATGCGTTGGCAACATCCGTAAGTATATAATGGAAGTCATACACGCAAAAATTATTGTACCAATTTCATCGAATTGTACAACTGATTGTTACGTATATGGGGCAGTTGTATGAGTTGTGCCAACTGATTGGATGAAAATCAAATTTTTTTGATATTTTGTCAAGTTGGTTGTGTTAGTTGGATAGTGTTTGAGTTGGTCGTGCGATTTCAAACGATTTCGCCATTTTATAATAAGTAAAACAACAACTTCCGAACTCATGTTTAAGCAACGAAGTGAATATTCAAAATGAAGTTGGCCTCAAAATTGTGTTAAAAGTTGTGTTGTGCGACAATGGCAATTTCTAGCCCAACTCAATAAACCAACTAAATGTTGCGTGTATGCCTTCCATAAGCATGGCAATGTAGGCAAATGTGTGGGAATATTCGCAGAAACTTATGTATTTTCTCGATGAATTCGAGAAATTGAGAAATTGCTGTGGAAACAATAACAAACTCAAGTAAACAAGTAAACTAATAATGGCGCCACAGCATGGGGTCACTACTTTTGTGTTGCTTACTTCGATGGCAAAGAAAACACTTTCTTAGGCACATGCAAAAACACATCCATCAACTGAAATATTTATAAATATATACACATGTAAATGTATAAGTACATCGCGCCATCATATCCTAGTTTGTTTGGATGATGTCAAACGTAATCGTAATATTAGAGCCATTTTTATACTTTCTATAACCAATTTTCCTCAAAATAAACTATAGATAATATTATATTGTATTGAAAAGCAAAACATTACAAACATTTCTACTTCATCTTTACGGGCAAAAACACTGCTTACGTGATTACATCCGAGTTACTTTGGACTTGGCACGATTCCGATTACTTTGGCGGAGGGGTAAAAAAACCGAATTTCCGTGGAAATGGGGTATCTACGGATAGGGGAGTTTCTCCAGAGGAGGAATATCCAAAAATTATATAAAAATAACTAATACTTTTAAAAATGTTCACGTTTAAAAATTCAAAAATTTGACTAAGAACACTTGTTATTTCTCTATCTTTCACTAAATTTTTTCACGATTTTTTGTATGTATGTATATTTAAATATACACTCTAAGCATTTAAATAAGCTCACATTTTACATTTATTTTGTAATTTTTCAGCTAAATTTAGTAATTTAAAAATCACTTATCAAATTTATAGCTGATAAGTTTAGAGTGTTTATATTTACGAGGAAAACCAGCTTTGCCACACCTTCAAAAGAAAAAGTGAAAGATTTTTCAGCGTTTCACAGCGTTTTCTTTGTTTGTACTTTCGAGTATTTCTTTTTTCTTTATTAACTATAAAAAACTATAAAGATTTTTCAAGCTAAAATTGAATATGTGAACACTTTCCATATACAGTGGCTCACAGCTTATTTGACCCAACATATATTTTCAAACATAAATGAGTATACATTTTTAACTAAAAAAGATAGAAAAAAAAATAAAAACGCAGTTCTTTTAGTAGATATTGAAGAAATAACAAAGCGCTTAAATTTTATTAAATTCACAAAAGGTTTCATATTTATTCAACTTAAAAGAAAAATACTGATTTTCTCAATGTCACAGCTTATTTGACCCACTGCATTTAATGCACAGCTTCTCTTCCAAGAAGCTTAGCCTAACGGTGCTTTTTTTGTTTAC
>NW_017536419.1:326710-327832 GCF_001853355.1 Bactrocera latifrons | reverse complement strand
CAATGCAGATTTTTGTCTCGGTGGAAAGGGGAAAACGGTGCAGATTGACGAGATGTTTCTAACGAAACGTAAGTACAATCGTGGCCGTTTAACCGAACAAATGACAATTACTGTATTGGGAATTCTATGTAAGGAAGACAAAATATGCCGCTTTTTCCGAGTGAACGGAAAAAGCAAGGCAGATTTGTGGCCTTACATTAAAAAATTCGTTCATCCAGATACTACCCGCATCTGCACWGATGGTGGAAAGCAGTATCATGGAATAAAACGAATTTTTGGTGAGAATACCACTTGCTTAACCACCAATCACAGTATTGGTGAGTATGTTGAGCAAGGTAATCCCGAMAACACAATCAACGATTTGGAATGCAGAAATCGTTGGTTGAAAAACGGGATTAAAAGTCGTCGGAGTCCAAAACTTCTCCATCAATACATGGCTCTTTTTGACTATCGCCAAAACTTCCTTGAGAAGAGCTATGGTGATGATCTAGGATATCAGATAATGGAGATGCTTATGGACATTAAAAAAATGTACTCGCCCTATGTGGATGGAATTCTACAGACAAGGATGGAATTAAAAAATTTAGAAGTCCCTACTGTAGAGTCAGAAGATTTGGGTAACCTTGTTTCTGCACCGAAACAAATTCGCCCAATGACTATTCAGGATCTCATTGATGATGCACTGTCTGATGAAGATCAAGATGAGGCACTTGAAATTGACGATCCTGAATTCAATCTTAAAGATTATCAATAAATATCACGTACACACTATTGAAGATTATGGTTAATTTACACACATGCAATCTTGTTCTTCTTTACTGGCATAGACACCGCTTACGCTTTTGCTGCGCTTTAAAAATACCCAGATTGAACCACAGGGATGTTTATCAACAGATGCGGTTATCCACATCTCCTTTCTGCGTCGGCAGGCTTCGGCCGCGCTTTAAAAAAATAACCCTGCCCGAGCAAATTCCCGGGTGGACTGAAGTACTTTCGCGGAGTACTCCTTTCTGCATTAAAAATAAAAAAAAATATATTGAGTTTTGTTATAAAGTGGTTAACGTGGTTATATTTGTAGGTTACCATGCACTCATATTGAAATAAAATTTTAATTTTCGTACT
>NW_017536419.1:255355-326663 GCF_001853355.1 Bactrocera latifrons | reverse complement strand
CGATTTATCAATAAAATTCAACTTTTATGAATTTGTACACCATAACGTTTATGTGGCTTAATTGTATGAGCACAAGTGTACTTTACACTTTATTACGTAATATTATTATATACTATTACTAATATATGTATATAATATTACTTATTTGCTTAATAAATTTAAAAAAGAAAATATCCATATGCATGAATAGAGGAATTTCAGCGAATTGCCTTATCATCACATGGCAGCGCTCCATTTCAAGTAAAAAAATTTAATAAAGTGTGTTTAATATGGAGAAATAGTGTCTTGAAATGTACGAATTTTGCGAATTTTTGAACTTTATGGTCGAATATCTCCTAAACTAAGCGTTTGAGGTACCTATATATTTTTTAATCAGGAGGACTTCCTCTTTCCAACGGTACCTTCAG
Organism: Bactrocera latifrons; assembly: GCF_001853355.1. Taxonomy (NCBI): domain Eukaryota; kingdom Metazoa; phylum Arthropoda; class Insecta; order Diptera; family Tephritidae; genus Bactrocera; species Bactrocera latifrons. The sequence continues at coordinate 326,256 of NW_017536419.1, read as the reverse complement.
ATCGCGGCGCCAAAGAAATCGGAATTGTGCCAGGACTTTACTTCCCAATTGCCTACTGAGTCCAAAGTAGCACCCGTTGGTAAGAGTTATTCTGCATTGGATTTCAAGGTTGGCATTGTTGGTGTTGTTATTAATGCTGGTTTCAAGATAGAGGAAATTATCTACAGCTTCGAAGTTATAACTGTCAACAGTGACTTGGGGGCCTAGTCGCGAGTGCGACAATTGTTTGTTTGATGACAGGAGATATTTCGTCTTGCCTCGTTCACTGCCACATGCGATGTTTAGAGGACTTCTGACGGTAGTTGGCGCAGATTGTGGGGTCTCCCTTTTGTGGATTGGGCAGAGCGCACTTAAATTGCAATCGTTGGGTATGCCTTCGTCCGGCCATATTTTACAAAAAGTCGAACGCATGCTTCTTATCAGTTCTTCGCCGCCGTATTTGAAAAACTCTACCGGCAATCATCGGCCACCGCCGCTTTGTTCTTCTCCAGACGGGTAATTGCTATTCGAACATATTTATGGTCGTACAATGGAAAATCTGCTCTATCGTAATCAATTGGGGAATCGAGTTCGCTTCCTCCTGACTCCACTGCCATTCAGTAGGCTGGAGAAGTGTTATCTCCACAATTTAAGAATGCTCTGAGCATCAGTTACTAGACCACCTCTGGAGTTCTACAACGTTTCTCCGCTGCGACACAGCACTCCTCATCGGACCAACTGTTCTTTTGTCTTTTCCAAAAACCAATGGTTTCGTTTGCAGCTGTATGTAAATGGCTTGAAGTGCCGTCCAACAGTTCCCTTATACCGAGTTGCTGAAAAGTGCTCTCAGAGAGCAAGAGTGCAAGCCGAGTATAAAATCGTTCCGTGTGTTTCTTGACGTGTGTTTTTTGCTGCACAGAGACGGTAAAACACTGTAGACGTGTCTTCCGTCTCTCACAACATGATCAATCTAGTTAGTGGCTTTTCGATCTGGAGACAGCATGTGGCTACCTGGGATCGAAAAGATTACAAAAATTTGCAAACAAAAAGTTGGGCCATCTATGCTAACGTTATTTTTTAATACTAAGAGTGGATCTTAGTAATTTTAATTTGGGAAAATTTAGGCGAATTTTTTTTTGAAAGTTGCTTTTTTAATTTATTCCCTTCAGTTGATTTACTAGTTTAAATTCCAACAGTCATGGGAGTTGGAAGCTTCTCTGAATATGAACCTCCAGTCTGCTATTATTGCCGTTCTTGAAATTCTTTCTCTATGTTTCTTTATTTCGCAGACAGCTCCAGCTTTCCAAATTGTTTTTGATGACGCGCAGTGTTCGTGTGGTACAAGTGCATATACAAAACTTTTTTTTAATTGCTCTCTTAGGTGTTATTTTGAATGCCAAAAAAACTTCCACTTGATCTTTGTTGTACCGTTTCTGCATACATACATATGTACAGTGACTCACACGCTAACCGGATGCGTGCATTGCCAATGATGGCAAAAATCATAAGAATGATACATATCATACATCAAATTAAAGGATAAATCTTCTATTTTATTTTTGGAAACTTAAAAATAGTAATAAATTTATTCACTGCATAAAATGTAGAAAAATAACTCGCAACATACAAAATTTGTTCCACACAACTAACCGGATTTTTTAAAAAGCTAATGAATACTTATATTTCGTAGCATATAGTTTTACATATATAAATGGTTCTAGTCGCCTTGGTGTAGAGGCGACAAGTTTTTGATAAAATTCTGGTGGTATTGCCTTCCAAGCCTCCAAAATAGCCGTATTGAGCCCAGCAACAGGGAAATAACGTTCAGATCTGAGGATTGGGCAGGTGTACACAGTACATGAGGGCAATTGTATATACTTGGTATGAGCAATCGCCGATTTGGGCTTCGGATCGTTGTTTTGGTAAAATATAAAATTGTCTTTAATGTTACACATGACTGCTTTAAATTTTCCTTTAAAATGTCGACGTACTGGAAACGATCCATAGTACTTTGCACTAAATGCAGGTTGCCCATTCCTTTAGCCGATATACATACATCCTCAAACCATTACTGACCCACCACCGTGCTTAAGTGTTGCCCTAGTATGTTTTGGCTTCGTTCAGCGTACTTCAGCCATCTTATTCCTGCAATTTAAACTTGATATCGTGTGTGAAAAGAACCTTGAAAAAACAGTAATAATATTGTTTTATGATTATTAAATCAAAATTATGCCATTTTCCCTTTGCCTGAACTCATCAGGCCTTTTTAAATGCAATTTCACAAATTCTAGCCTTTTCTTTCTATTTTTTTCGAATATGTACGCCTGTTTTACAACTGCTCTACCATGTAAATCGAAGATTCTAAGTGTGCGGCGAATTGTTTCGACTGAAACCTTCTTTTCTTTTCAACTTTCCAATATTTTTCTTACATTTTCCACTGGGGAAAAAAGATTTTTTCAACAATTTTCAGTATAAAATTTTTTTCGGCTTGTGTTAGCTTTCCTTGACCAGCTCTACTAATATTATTGATCCTATTTTCCTTTTCAAACTTTTTTATAATATCAAAGACAGTTGAAGTACTCCTTCTCACAATCTCCGAAATATCTTTAATGGTTTTTCTTTCTTCCCGTAACTGAATAATTAGCTTCCGAATTTCAGTACAAGTATGAGTACGCGGGGACGTCATATTGTCGTGTTGCTTACTCACAGACTTACCGGTAACCACTAATAAACAAAAAAGAATATTCAGTGTTTGTTCTAGTGAAATTCCACAACGATCAGAAGTACCGTGACTTTTAGAAGGTTACTTCTTATAATTTTCCGGTTAGTTGTGTGGAACGAATTTTGTATGTTGCGAGTTATTTCTCTAAGTTATACGCAGTGAATGAATTTATTACTATTTTTAAGTTTCCGAAAATAAAATAGAAGATTTTTCCTTTAATTTGATGTATCATAAGTATCATTTTTAAAATGTTCACTATATGATTGGAGGGTGTCATCATTGGCAATGCACACATCCGGTTAGACGTGTGAGTCACTGTATGTGTATATAGAACAGTTTTCCATACTTTACAAAATAGAAGTTCAACCAAAGTGATAGATAAAATAGTTTTCATGCAATCGGACCCGCCAATTGCAATGACATCGTTTTCTGAAACGTTTTTCAAAATTTTTTAAGCGACTGACACGTGGTCGACCCGTCTGCCTATTACCTCAAATATGTTTTGAATCAATTAGAAATCAAGGTAAAAACACATTTTACACATATTCGTTCGTAGACGATTCCATTCTTTTTTGTATAACTTTACACTTTTATCTTACTTTAGTATAATAACTTCACTTCACATTTTTAATAAGCACAGTAAGTTCTGATCTTATCGGTGTCACTTTTTGAACTGATTCTGCGAGGACATTGTGCCTAATTATTGAGCATCCCTAAACTGAGTACTACTCTAACGGTTCCTGCCCTTCGCAGAATACGATCAGACCTCACTCAGTAACAGTTTCTATATTCCTGCTACTATGCTTATTTGCACATTTAAAATCTATAGTACCGTAATATATGCCGCCTATGTATCGCCTATTTCAAATAACACTCTGGAAAATACAGTTACGTACAAAATATTAGCACTCCAACATACACTCACAGACAATACAAGTACTACCGCTCCGACACATACACATGTTCGATTCGATAATGAAATACATTCAGTTTAAAGTTAAAAAATTATTTAAAAAGTTATTAAAAACAGGCTGATATCATACACATATTCCGTTATTAAAAACCGTTAGATTTTCTCAGTAAAAGGCGAGAATCACGTCACTTACATATGTACAGAGTTTGTCCTGAAAGTACCAGGACTGATTTTCTTCCGCCTAGACTATACTTCGGAGTGTGTACGCGCCGACTGGCTGCGGTAAAGAGCGTTCCTAACTAACGAACAAGCGGCTAGTCAGTTGTCTCCGAGCACTTGGAGAATCAGGATAAACATTTTCGCGCGACGAGTTTCTGTGAGTGGTGCAAGCCGAAAATGTAGCGCTCGTTAGAGCAAAGGTATGCGATTAAACTCTGTGTGAAACTCGGTAAATCTGCGACAGAGACGTCTGATATGATCAAGCAGGCTTACATAGATGTTGCTTTAGCAAGAAATATTCTGTTTCGATGTTTTTTGGAGGGCCGGGAAGAGGTCGCTGATGAAGATCGTGCTGGGAGAACTGCGACTACGACAAACACTGACAATGTGACTCGTGTGCGCAAAGTTTTGAAATCAGACCGTCGACTCAGTATTCATTTAATTGCCCAGGTGTTAAATTTATCAAAATCCGTGGTTCATGACATTGTGACGGAGGAATTGCGAGTGGAAAGAGTGGAAGAGTGCCAAGAAAATTTGAACATGTGTGAAAGTGACCCCCAATTTTTGAATAACGTAATCACAGGTGACGAGTCATAGATCTTTGAGTATGATACCGAGACAAAGGGGCATTTTGATACGACAGAATCCAAGCAGCATGCACCTCGGCAGCATGCACTCTCTCTCTCTGGAGAATGCCTTCCGTGACGCTTACAGGCTTACCAAGTTTTGACAAACCTCCGGCTATGGAATACCAAACCTGTAATAAGGCCTCCTTTAGCTCACCTAAGGTGTTACACTTTTTCTGATACACTATTCGAGCTAATTCCTCCCACAAATGCTCGATTACATTAAGGTGTATCAACCAAAGCTTTGCAACGCCCGATGTGTGCTTACGATCGTTGTCTTGATAAAAAGAAAAATTGTTCGCGATACCCAAATTCTCTGCACTTTGCTTAACATTTTATTTCAAAATATTGAGATAGCCAAATTTGTCCATTTTACCATCAATAAAATGCAAATTGCCTACTCCAGCACTTGACATGCATCCCCAAACCATGACAGAGCCCTCTCCATGCTTCACAGTGACTTTTGTATTTTTATGAGCAAATTCGGCATTTGGTTTACGCCACACAAACATTTTGCCATCTGATCCATGCAAATTAAATTTGCTTTCATCAGTGAATAAAACCCGAAAACAGGGAAAACTATCAAAATAAATGTATTTTGAGAWGAAATAATGTGAAACTACCTAATTCCAGAAGTCTTTTGATTGTAATAAGTCCTCCTTAGCATATTTCATCCTTTTGTTTTTATTTTGATGGCTAATGAAARGTTTTTTTCTTGCAACTCTACCATGGTAATCGTATTTGTGTAACGTATTACGAATAGTATTTAGGCAGACATCTTTTCCACATCGATTTTTTAAAGAAATTTTAAGGTATTTTGCCGTTTTGAAACGATCTTTTGCGACTTCCTTTACTATGGAACGCTCTTCTCGCATAGATAATACCTTGCCTTGACCTTCTCTGCTTCATTAGCCCATCTGTACTCAGGATGGCACCTCTTGATCACATCATGGACCGTGGATTTGCTTCTTCCTACCAATTCAGCGATTTCTCGGACGGTTTTACCTTCACCATTCAATTTTTCTATTAATTGACTTATTTCGAGTGAAGTTTGCTTTCCGTTTGGAGCCATATTAAAAAGTAATTCACAAAATTCTAAACTCTTCTGCGACTAAATAAAATGTATAACTAAGTAAGACAAAAAAATGTGATTGTAAAGTGCGCATTTACAAAATAACGGCACATTTAGTATTGCTATTGAATATATGTACATATTATAATTTTTTGAGCGAGGGAGCATCACAGAGGTTTGGTCTACTTGGCATCGGTCGAGAAAGAAAAAAATGGCATTTTGGAAATCAATTCTATAATTAATAGAGTTGCCAATGCTTCGCAAGAGAGAATTGAACAAAATTTCATTCTTTTCACTTTAGCCACCAAACTCAATGCTTTGAATGCTTGAAAGGGAAAACCTGAAGAATATGCGAACTGTCGAGAAAATGTTTTCATGGTTTATCGAGAATATTTGGGCTATTTACTGAAATGGACTGCGTCACTTTCCGAATTTCGTTAGTTTCAATTTTCATCTGAGTCTGAATCAAAAGTGAAAAATGAACAAGTTGTTGAGACGGTTTAGTTTTTAGACTCGAAAAATGTTCATATTGACGACAACAAATTGATCGATCAGTTGGCAAAAAAGAGGGCCGAGAAATATCAGACGGTGATATGCAACGGGACTGATTTTTCCGAGCGTTTTTGTATTGCGAATATTCGCAAATAGCGTGTTCAAACTTGATGGTGCTGAAAACCCTTCTAAATACTTCAAGCCAATATCCGATATTTTAAGTGATTTTTGGATTAGTTTTTAACCTTTGCAATTAATGACACACAAAACTTAAAAAATACTTATATAACAGAAAAAGTATGAGCTCTTTCGACTGATATCGATTTTTACATCGTTTCCCGAAATGGCGTCCAAATTCATTACCGAAAAAGCTCGATACATCTCATTTTTATAAATATTGAAATATTCGGGTTAATACGAGTTAATAAAAAATATTTTATTCCGTTCCATTCCCTGTATAGAAATTTTTACTGTAAGTAAAAAGGTATGTGTTTGGTAATTTTCAAATATTTTTCCATTATTAAAATTCATAAGGATTATATTTTCATAGTTTGGAAGAGGTCTTTTAAATTTTCAAAGTAGAATTAATTYTACATTAACATGATCTATTAAAAGTACATACATGCATACAAGAAGAATTATTTTCTTAAAGCTTTTATTAAAATCTCCAGGTCATCTCAACTATGGGAAAATATTTACCACCATATAATTCTTTTGGGACTTGTATGCCTTTATGAACTTTTTGTGCGAGCTGATAATCATTAGAATGTGAAATTATTCAGGGGGCAATTAAAGGTTAATTATAATATACTACATACATTTGTTAACATACAGCTGTTGCAAATTGGCTAAAGGATAATGCAGAATGTTTCGAATCTATTTTTATCTTACATAACTAGTGTTAACAAAAATATGAGCAACTTCAGGATATAGCTTCCTAGGGCACTGCTATTATGCCCTAGAAAATCATTAAAATTATAAAAGAATTCCAACGATTCTTTTAATATATTAGTTTTGGACGAAAATGTCTTAATAAGAATGAATTCATATTTTATGAAATAAAACTTCAGCTCTGCGTCTTGGCTTTGATATCTTTGTGTCTTACAGTCTTTCAAAGCTTCTCAATATTTGTGTCAATTTGAAAATTGAATCCGTAGTACTAGGTTTTTATTTGTATGTAAAGGATTTTTCTCGTGGTGTATGTTATTTACCTATTATCCGTTAAGAGTCGGCTAAAAAGTTGGATATTTGGATTCAAGCTCAGCTCGTCCTTTATTTGTTTTAGCATGATCTTAGGTTTGTGTATTGTACAAATTAATTTCTGGATTAATTCATGTGGATCAGGTGTGGATTGCTTTCCATGACCCATTTCATTAATTTCAAATTTATATTTACCAAATTCGTCCACATGTAAAAAAAAATTGAGTTAAAGGTACTTTTGGAAAGAGGCAAATTAGTGTAAAAATTCCTTATGCCCATCGATTTTGTGTAGTACATACCTAAATAAATGCATTAAGGAGTAAAGTTGAAGAATTAATAAATTAATTCGTTTTACTTTCCATGTCTTCTGAACTAATTTTAGAATTTAAGCGACTAGCAAATTTTAGAAATTAATGAAAAATAATTCATATTCATGATTTCCACTCATATTCAAATAAATCAAATGAAAAAAAGGAGCACAAACAAAAAACAAAAACATGTATAACTAAACCATCGAAAGTGATTATACCTGGAATATATATGTAAATATTATTTTAAGTTATAGTTTATAAATACATATATTTGTACATGAATTGAATACGTTTCTTTTGAATATGTGACCTTTTTTATGAAATGTTTTCTTTTTCTGTTTATTTAATCTTTTAAATTGTTACATGAATTATAAAAAATATAACTACTTATCTACTTATTAGAACTAGCATACAAATTGTGATATTTTTTGTGAATTGTTTTGCTTTCTCATGTTTATTTATATAGTAGTATGACAATTGCGAAATAACCAAAAAATATTTATTAAATACCCAATCTAATATTTTTCAGTAGTGGCATCATTGGCAAATGTTATAAAAAATGCGAGTTTTGACAGCTCTCTCTCGAAACAAAGAGTCTCGTATCATATTCTCCATGGTTTGGGCACGCGTGCACATTTGTAGGGCTAGGAGAGGCATGTAGCGTTTATTTTATCTATGGCGTTTACCACTCCATATTTACAAATGAGAACAACGTATTTTACCACTCCATGTTTACAAATGAGAGCGCTCACATATATGGGAATTTGCCCAACAATTTAAAGTTTTCTTTATAATTCTATACATTTATTAAATGTACGCTATGTATATGGTGCAGAAGCTGCGAGTTTTCGAGAGAAAAGTTCTGCGATAGTTTTATGGTCCTTTTCGCGTCGGCGAATATCGCATTCGATGGAACGATGAGCTGTATAAAATATACGACATTGACATAATTCAGCTAATTAAAAGACAGCGACGACGAAAACGAAAACACTCCAGCTCTGAAAGTATTTGACGCTGTACCTGCCGGAGGAGGTTCCGAGGTTCCGAGGAAGACCTCTTGGAAGGACCAGGTGGAGAAAAACCTGGCTACGTTTGGAATATCCAATTGGCGCCACGTAGCGAAAAGAAGAAACGACTGGCGCGCTGTTGTTAACTCGGCTATAATGGTGTAAGCGTTGTCTATGCCAGTAATGTAGAAGAAGTTATCCCACGGCTCAACCGTCGTGTTCCTGTGTAATATGGTATGTCCTCATAATCACACTCCTTACTTTCTAGAAATTCCTTAAACTGACGATGATTGAGGCCATGAGAACTTACTAAATTGACACATTTAACGACAACATCCATTACATGTGCAAAATATATCGACGTAGCACATAGGGTTTCCTGATATACCAATGTATCGTAATGAAGTCGATATACTTTGCTAGACAAAATTTCCCTTTAGCCTGCCTATAAACCTGCTTTTGGCCCTGTCATTGATTAAGCACCATTTGTCGATACACTATCCACTTTGCTCTAGTCTAAGCCCTTACCAGCAGCGCAAATTATAACGGCATTAAAAATGTCTTCTGTAGTAGTTCCTCTCATATGTATTAGCTCCAGCAACTCTTCTGTGATATTGAACTTAATATCTGTGCCCCGAATAAACACAGCCAACTGTGCAGTATCATTTACGTAAAGGTGGAAATTAAGTTCTGTAATTGCCGCTCACTGTCACTTGCCATCCTGTACTCTTCGTGCAACGGTGCGCCGCGATTAGCATATTTCACTCCTAAAAGTACAATATTCCAGATAATACCATATTTGGAACAACTTAATAACTTACAAACCTCTGTTTTAATGTTGTCTAACGACTTTAAGTTCATAAGAAAATCGGTACGGGATTCACCTGTATACCGACCATATTCTTAGTTTTGCGCTTTGCCACTCTCGATATACTGTAGTAATTATAAAAATTGTCTTCAATATGTTTGAAATTTWCTTAAACTAACTCAAAATCAGAGTCGAATGCTATTATTAGAGAGTAATCAGGTGACACGTTTCTACGGCAAAAATCCAAATACCGTGAATGCTATCTGAATCGAATGCTATTATTTATAAATAATATAAACTATTTTAAATAGTTTCACTTCAGTTTAGATATTTTATATTATGAAAAATTATAATTAAAAAGTTAGATGTGTTCAAAACTACATACATACATATGTACATATGGGTATTGAGCAATGTAGCGAAGGGAGAACCGGGATTCGATGTTCCCATTAGCGTTTGTATTCTATTTGTGTACTTACATAGTCAATCTCATATCATCAACAATGCCATACCGCGCAAATATGTATATTTTTACTTGATGATTTGTTATTTCTTTGAAAATAAAGCGCGTATTATTATTTTAATACATTTCCAGAGGCAACTTAGATCATTAAAATTTAACAAAACAATTATAGAAAAAAACTAATAAATAATTAGAGATAATATTCCCCACTACGAAGAAATTAATATAAGTGTCCCAGAATTCCAAACCATGACCATATCGGTTGAATCTATTTTCGGGAAAATAAGCATTACAGCAAATTACCGCCATCCTAGACACAATATTGAAATGGACTTGTACACAGAACTTATAATATAAACACCATGGGAAATTCATCATGGGTGGTGATTTGCACGCAAAAACTCACAATGGGGTTCAAGAGTTACGAGCAATGCGTAGAAGAAATCCAACCAGCAACAATTAAAGCGGAAAATATAATTAAAAGTAGATTTAAACCAAAAATCGCTCCCGGCTTCGACTGCTGCGGTGATAGCTGAGGTACTGAAAAGCCTAACGCGGAATGCATTAGAAAAACTTACATCGATAATAAACCCTTGCTTAAATCTCAGATACGTTCCAATGTCATGGAAGGTGTTTGAAATCATTATGGTACAAAAACCCGGGAAAAACGCACAGGAAGCATCATCATATCGTCCAATCTCACTGTTGCCAATTTTGTCCAAACTATGTACTTGAAGTTTTAATTATAAAAACACTTCAGAACCTAATACCAATTCATCAATTTGGATTTAGATCGCAACATTTTACAATCAATCAAGTTCATCGAATAACAGATAGAGTTGAGGATGCGATGGAAAAAAAGCAAATTTGCACAGCTGTTTTTTTTTAATGTATCCCTCGCGTTTGATGGAGTTTAGCACCATGGTTTCTTAAATTAAGACTTCTCTTCCCACAGCATCTAACTGAGCTACTTGCCTCTTACCTGAGCAACCGCTACTTCAGAATCAAGCAGGGACAATCATATACTACGTTACAGCCAATAAAAACAGGTGTACCCCAAGGAAGCGTCCTGGGACCACTCTTACACATTTTGTTTACTAGCGATATGCCTAAGAGGCCAAACAGCACAATCACCACATTTGCAGATGATACTTGCATCATTACTACTGGTAAAAATGTAGTAGAGTCGTCGCACAGAATGCAGTCTTCAATCAACCTAATTGTACACAAAAATGGAATAATTTCAACGAGTAGAAGTCTATACACACAAATTTCACTAACAAAACTGCTACGTATATCCCCTTGTATATTAGGAATGAAGACATTCCGTACTCCATCTCCGCGAAATATCTTGGTTTGACGCTGGATGCAAATTTAAAGGGGAAGGAGCATATGCAAAGAAAAGTTGCAGAACTAAAACTAAAATACAACAAAATAAATTGGTTAATCGGCAAGATATCACCCCTAACAACCTCAAATAAAATTTTAATCTACAATCAAACGATAAAGCCCATTTGGACATACGGAATTTCACTATGGGGATGCGCTGCACCGTTTTACATCGTAATGGGGCAAAGATTCCAAAATAAAGTTCTGCAAAAAATTGTGAATGCATTCACATTAAAATGGTTCGGGAAGTCACTCGCGAAACGGCATCGAAACATGTCACAAAGTTGCAAAACCACATAAACGCTGAAAACCGACAACCAGGAGAGACTACAAATAGCAGGCGCAGGTTGAAAAGAACAACGTTTCATGACCTTTTAAGCAAATAACAAATATTATAATATTTAGTTTTTAATACAAAGTTTAGTTTTTGAAAAAATCTTCTTAATAAAGCTTTTATTGTTTTACCTTATAAGCTATGAAAAATATTGCTTGTTCGTACATTTGTCACTAATTGCAATTCGAATGGAATGTAAAACCATATCTTCTTACGTTTCAATAAAAAAAGTATGTACCTACAAAAACCCAAAACTTGAGAAAAGTTTTCCCAATTGTACCTAAAATGAATTTTTACAACTGGCATCACCATCATTAACTGTCCTATCACATGTACAAAATAGGAACAATCATAAGGTGTTGTTTCGGGTGTTTAAATTAGAACCGAACATTTAGTACGAATAAGAATTACTATATGGAGGTTATTTAATATATAGATAATCTATTTATATCTTTTTATGGTATGTTAAAACAACTGACTTTTGACCATTCAATAACCATTGAAACGATTTATGTAAGCTTTTTAGCTCTCAATCAATAAATGTTTTTAATAATTTTCCATTGAAAATAATATAATATGATAATTAATATATAATGTTTGACATTACAAAACGCTTCATCAAATATGTACATTAAAATTTCACAAATTTATTTAATTTTCATTGTTTTACATTTTTTATAAGTAGTCTTGAACAATTCAACAAATCTCTCCGTTTACATATTTTTCTGGTAATACCATGTTCAGACCGACAGTCTGAAGATTTCGCCATACAAAAATGAAGTAATTTGAAACTAATCCACGCTAAATCTCTCTGTGCGACTCTGATTTTGCGCCATCTACTTTTCACCATTCGAAATATATTACATTATCACAGCTGATTTAGACACTACAATGGGAAAAAAATGTAAACAAATATTTTTTTTAAAGCATTGAATCTAATTTCACCTGAAAATTGACTTCCCAAATGGAAAAGTTCGTTCATTATTTCCATTATGTGGAAAATATTTAAAAGAATACGGCTTTTATTGCAAAATTCTATATGACAATGTTTTCTTTAAATAGATATTAATCAAATGGCAAAACAGCTGTTATAATATAATCTAATCCTTTCGAATTTTAGGTCTGAACATGGTATAAGATTTCAATCTGGCCATCGCTCTTTTCCCATTGCTAAACGTCAAAACCTCCTAAACTCGATCAGCTGTCAAAGTTCAGGAGGTTTTTATGTTTAGCTATTGCTCTCTCACTTCCAATGAGAAATGAGTGGGGCATCTCTTTATCTCTGATTCTGCGATGAACATCAAGTTACGGAGGAATTGATTTTTTTCGCACCTTTTCATGCCCTTCCCTCCGTAAACTAATATTCCCCTCATCTAGCCCTCGTATTATATGCATTCAAATAAATCAGAAGAGTTTATTTTCAACAGTAACTAAATAAATATTTCTGAATCCGTTTAGATGGTACTTTTGATGAAATTTTTGAAATATTCTCAAATATTAAAGCTTGCAATTAGCATGTTTTCGGTAAAGAAAACTACGCATTATGCATGATGCAACCACTTCGAAACAGCATCACTGTCCCAGCTGTTAATCAAAAATTCGCAAAACTTGCAACATTTAAAAAGTAATTGCACAAATAAACAACTGATAAATTAAATGTCATTGAAAGTGATTTACATATGTTAAATACTATTTTAATATTTTTTTTTATTTTTTTTTTATTTTTTTTTTTTTATTTTNAGAAATTAAGTGATTGAAAAGATATAAAACGATAAAAAATTAATTCACAAACAAAGCACGAGCGTAATATAAACGCAGAACAAACCGTTATACCGTTTTAACAMACTCAATAAGCAAAGAGCGAAAAGCAACCGGTTACGATGACAGTTCGACGGTGAATGTATTTTAATATTACATACCACAATGCTGCCATATAAGTACGCAGACGCTAGAACCCCACAGATTGTCCAGCGGCGGAACAGACATCCTCGGCATGCATGGCAAGTTAGTAGAAATCTTAAAGATAAAACACTTCTCAATTGTTCCACAAAGGAGCTGAAGGCTATTAGAGGCGTTTCTGGTTGCTGCCAAACCAGGAGATGCCGACCATTTTTATACTGCAGAGTCCAAAGCGGAGAAGACCAAAGTGTTTGCACACACCTCTAAAGCTCATTTACTCCTAATGAGTTTAGTGATGGATCCAGCAATAGGGCAGTCAGTAATTTTTTAGATGTTTCTGGCCAAATAGAATTTCCTATTACTGAAATAGATACTGCAAGCTTGCAAAAGAAGAGCAAAGCATTAGCAAACAAAAAGTCACCTGGTCATGATAGAATTAATGAGTTTGCAATTAAAGCGTTAACCGAAAACGTAATCACCATGATCGACAAGCTTTTTAACGGAATGCTCAGACTTTGTCATTCCCCATCGCAATGGAAATGTGCTGCGTGTGTTATTTTAATTCTTAAGCCCGGATAACTTGAATATCAGGTTAATTCTTATCGACCAATTAGCCTATTGGTAATTATTTCGAAAATATTCTAAATAATATTTTTACGCAGGCTTTTGCCGGTGTTGGAAGACAAAGAGGTTATTCCGAAAAGTTCATGGAACAATTGAACAATGTAATAGGGTAAAACACTTTATAACTGATGCTATGGAAAACAATAAATACTGGTCTGCTGTATTTCTTGATATCCGCCAATTATTTGACAAAGTCTGGCAACTAGGCCTATTATTTAAATTAAGGGGGTATTCTACTCTAGAATTTTGAAAAAATCTATTTTTTTTCACATCTTTAAAGTTTAGACGCTTAAGAATATATCCTCCAAAGGATTTTTAAAAATTTAAATTATTTTAAGAGTTACAGTTACTTTAGTGGTACCTAGGCCGGTAGGTAGGTACTCACTTTTTTAAACGCGTTTTTCTCGAAACTACTTTTTTCCACACGGTACACGGCATTATATCAAGTTCTATACAACCAATTTATTAGATAATCCTTTATCCTTTTATATAATCATTTTTTTTTATATAATCATTAATCCTTTGTTTTTAATATTTTAACCACCAGGAGAGTCAGGATCAATGTCACCAGGATGCGCAATTTTTTTCTCCATTCTTCATCTTTAATTATCTATTTTCCATTTTTCATCTTTAATTATTTTAATTTTTAATGGTTTTTTGTAAAATTTTTTTCTGGATTCTTAAGATATCAATAAAAACACCATGAAAAAAATTTATAGTAAAAATATTTTTCGGGTCGTTATCTTGTTGGAAAATCCTTTGATTTCCCAAACCCAAGTTATCAACTGATGGCTTCATATTTTGGTCCAATATGGTTTTATATTGAATACGGTCCATATTACCCTCGACAAAAAACCAGACGACACAATCATAACGTTACCGCCACATGCTTAAATTTGTAGTTTTCTTCGTGCTACTCTAACACTTGTGTATATTGGAACATTTTCCGCTAATTTTGGGGCACTTATTTTTGGAACCTGGTTTACTACTTTAATAATACTACTAACATCGCGTCATGGAGGTTTCTTAGGTCTACCAGTATAAATAATATTTGTTATTAGAGCTTTAAGCGTTGATATAATTTTTTTCTTTCAAAATTGAGAGGGGTATGTATACTTTTCTCCTTGACTGTACGTATTCAAGTACTGGAAAATAGTTTACAACGTAATTGCAAATTTTTAACATGATTAATTCTCTTTTTGTAGCCTTCAAATAGAAGTCAATCGTTTTTGCTATCTAGCCCTTCAGTAAGAGTATTAATAAGAAATATGTATTTCGCACATTCTTAAGTTTGAAAAAGCAAATTTTTAAATGCGCAGTTTTGAGCTGTTTCATGCAATTGCAAGTCACAGCATAAAATAAGCAGTACAAACTGCGCAGTTTTGCTAGTATTTACTGCATTATGTAGTAACCTTATACATACATACGTAATATGTAGTAACTATCAACGTTCCGAAAATTATTAGAAGATTTAACTGTGCTAGTATATGTAAATGCATATGTAATTATTACAAAAATGTAATTGTTGAAACGCGACCTAACCAACAAAAAGGCGCGACCACAAAACGATCAAGAAAGCCGGTACAGGAAAGTAGAGCTAAGCTCAATAATTACAGCAAAAGGATTAATAATAATAGTGAGAGGCATCTCATGTACATACATATACACCTATGTGTGTATACGTCCGTAAACGTTTCGCGTACACAACAACCATGGCAGAGATAGAAAAAGTCTGGAGAAAAGGATGAAAATCAATAATCACCTCGATTATTATATCAATAAATAAAGAATTTCGATTATGTTTTATTATTACATTTTATTTCATACTTTTTATTACTTTTATTTCATAAATTAAATTTGTACATAAAATTAAAATTAATGAAAAATTATTCAGTGAAATTTGAAAAAAATTGCGATATTTGAGATTGTGACGTCTCAGCATCACTCACTCATATAGTAGCATTAGTAAGATGCATAGGTGTGAAACTGCTGCTGTTAAATATTTGCACTGAGTTTCGGTGCAGTGTCCCCATTTGCCCTCAAATAAAACATCCTCCACAAATTTTTCGCATATTCACAGCCCAGGAGTTTGTTATTGTTGTTGTGGTTGTGGTACTCTTGGCTGCAAAACGTTTTGTAGTAATCTCTAATAAAACATCAGAAACATCTGATTTTCGTTTATTCTCTTTTGGAACAGTTTCCTTAATAATATTCTGAAATGATACAGAAATAAAAACACACATATTTTACATTATATATTAATTAATATTTATTTACAAAATATAATATTTTTACTTTATTATTATTATATTCAGGTGCCGCAGAAAGAATCGGAATGGAGATCAATTACAGAAAAATTTTATGAACTTTGGGATTTTCCAAATTGCATAGGCGCATTGGACGGAAAGAATCATTCTACTATAATCACAAGATTTTTTTTAGTCATGGCAACTGTGAATGCAAATTATGAATTTATAGTTGCGGATGTTGGTACAAATGGGCGCATTTCTGATAGTGGTGTTATAAAAAAAACCGATTTTGGGAAAGCAATTTACAACAAATGTTTACAAAATATACTATACATCTTAATGCACTGGAATGCATACAAATGTGGAATGCTTCAAATAAAGCTAAAGAAATTCGCGAGACTTTTGCAGTATATTTTAGCAACGAAGGGGCAGCTCCTTGGCAAACGAAATATGCATAACTTTAAATTTAACTACATATTTTTTATGTTTATAAATATATTATAAAAAGAAAAGTTTTTGAAATATACGTTTTTTAAGAGTTTTACTTACTGTAGTACTGTAGTAAATTGCATATGCGCATAGTAAAACAAATTTGATTCGGAATCTTCAGCTCCAGTACCACTTCTTTCGATCAGCCAATCGCTGTTTCTCCCGCCTGAAACTGGTACGCAAAACATTTATTTTTTTTTTAAGTCTTTGATTGTGGCCTTTGGAGATTGTTCAATGTATATTTCCAGAAGGATGTGGTACTGCTTCCTCTTTTCTTCTCGATTGCTGTATGCTTCCACTCGAGTATTCCACAATGCTTCCAGAATTGATCTATCAAACGGAGTATACATTTTTGCTCGTTTTGCAATTTCTCCATTTTTATTTGATTTTACTTTATTTTATTGGATTTTACTTTATTTATTTTATTTTATTATTTTAATTTATTTAAAAATTTCACTCTTATTTCAATTCAATTCACTTTTTCCGTATCAATTCAATTTCAATTCACTCCACTACATATGCTCTCAGCTTGAAATCTTCACTGCAAATGAGCCCATGCTTGTCAAACATGATGTGAGGAGCACAATGCTCGCGACAGACTGCAGCAGCACGACAGTGAACTAAAAATGGCGTTTTGAATCCTACTACATGAACATTTGTGAGAGGGCAGCAGCATAACAATGGCCATACTATTACACTTCAATGAAATTTTAATATTTTGTTCAAAGTGAAATTTTTAAGCAAAAAATAAGTAAATAGGTAAATTTATTCGTTTCAAATTATCAATTGTTATTACAAATGATGTAACAGAGCTATTTTATGATTTTATTTTTAAAATAAGTCAAGTTTGTTAGAGCTGTGAATAATTTGACATTTTACATATTCGTGGCATCACCACTCTTCCTCATCTCTCTATCGTCCATTCTACTGTCAACTCTACTGCCGTTGGCAAATATAGGATWAAATTGAAGTTAGCGAGAACGACAACTGTCGGCCTGCAGTCGTGTAGTCGTGCAGCTGTCAAAATAGGTCCGTCCATAAGAACGTGTGTATTTTAATATTTGACAGATGTCGTTTGCAGTCCGTCGCGAGCATTGTATTCCACACATGAGTGGAGACGTTCAAATTATCGTCCGTCAAATAGACTATCAAAAATTTTTGATTTTCATCAAACAGAGCCGACAACAGGTCTGTGTAGCGTACGTGTAGCCGACGAGAGCCGACGACACCAACACACTTAAAGTGTTTGACGCAATTATTTGATCGTCTCCAGTGCACTTAAGGTTCAAAAATCGGCCACCATCGCCGACGATGACAAACGACTGACGCTCCGAACACATAGAGAGCAACACGACATGACAGTGAACTGTAAATGGCGTCGTGAATCCTTCTACATGAACATTTCTAAGAAGGCAGCGACATAACAATACCCGAATGTACACAAAACAACACAGCTGTCCATTTTGTAAGTACGCAATTTCATTCTTACCATCCCATTTTTATGCAAAAAATAAGTAAATAGGTATGCAAATGATATGACGGCGCTATTTTATGCTTTTATTTGTAAAATAACGTCAAGTCTGTTAGAGCTTTGAATAATTTTACATTTTACGTATTAGTGGCAACACTCCTCTCTACTGTCGTCGGCAAATATAAACATACTTTCAAGTTAGCGAGAGCGACAACTGACGGCCTGCAGTGTGTTCAGCACTTGATTGCCACAACGTGGCGCTAAACGACGCTTTGTTTGTTATAATGGTTATTTTCTATTTGTTGTAATTGGAGGTATGAGATAGTGGAACATTTTATTTTTTTGTTGCTTTCGCTGTTACAGCTGACGCTGCGCTGCTGTTATAACACGCACGTGTCTCCCACACTGTTCACTCCCATGCAAAGAACGCCGTACGCTGAACACGTCAGCATCGCCAGACGCCACTCCTTTGAATATAACGTCATACCAATAAAGTAACAACAATAATTAATGCTATACCCCTACCAAACAGAGTGGCTGATATTATATCCATACACATAAGGGCGACTGAGATTTATGTTTGTGTCGACCGCAACAGGGTAGCCATATAGGGACCATAATGTGAATATGTATTATTTTGATATAACTTTCAAATAACTGTGATTAAAATCATAATTCCGAATTTTTTAATTCAACAATTTTTAATTTTAATTGAAAATTATATTTTTAATTTTGGACTACAATTTTTTTCAATTAGGGACAATTAATTCCAATTAGAATTTATTTTTAATTTTGTGTGATAATTTTTTTTAATCTCGTATTTGGGATTACAAAACCCTTTGCTTCTAAATTATATTTTATTATTAATAAAAATATTATTTATATTTTTTGACATTTGAGTTTTTAGAAGTATTAAAACCTAGTAGCATTCAACAAAGCAGTAATTTCCTATGAATGAGCATCTTTCTTTAATCGAACTCAATAATATCAAACATAATTGCTGCTTTGCTAATATTCCTATATTTTGTATAAGTTATATTGTCTACATGTTGTAATTGAATTAATTAATTTGATCGCAATTTTTACATCAGAAGTATTTTCCGCGGTCGACTGCTATTATTACCTATCGAACTTTTTTATATTAAGCGCAGCTCTTTCATAAGTGCAGTGAATATTAAAAAAATCTTATTTTGGAAATGATAAAATCACGCGGTGATTTTTGAGGAATTTCGTATTGTAAGGCAGTCAATTGGCAACGCTGCACTATATACACATATATGTACTTTTATACAAAACCAGTCCAACATCTCAGCTCATTTGGGGTAGGGGTGTTGGGGACGAATGGGTGATTGGCGTACAAACAAGGGAAATAAACACCAATGCATATACATATATATTAGGGCATTCATTATATCAGAATTTTTTGCAAACGTTGAATTATATTTTTAATTAAAACTGTGGCCACGATTTCGATTACTTTGGCGGAGGGGTAAAAAAACCGAATTTCCGTATAAATGGGGTATGTCCGGATAGGGGAGCTTCTCCAGAGGAGGAATATCCAAAAATAATATAAAAATTACTTATATTTTTTAAAATTTTCATGATTAAAAGTTCAAAAGTATGCACTAATAACACAAGCTATTTCTCTATCTTCCATTAAATTTATTCACGTTTTTCACTCTGTATATTTAAATATACACTCTAAACATTGAAATAAGTTCACATTTCAATTTTATTTTGTAATATTTCACCTAAATCTATTAATTTAAAAATCACTTAGCGAACTCGGCGTTGTAAAGGTTAGATTGTTTACAATTATGAGGAAAACGAGCGTTGCCACAGCTTAAACACCAAATATGTAGGATTCTTAACGACTTTTCTTTGTTTTTTTTGTGTGATTCTTCTGAAGTACTTTCGCGTAGTACACCTTTCTGCGTTGGCGGCCTTTGGCCGCGGTCTAAAAAATAATCCTGGTCGAGCGAATACCCGGGGTGACTGAAGTACTTTCGCGTTGTACTGCTTTCTACGTTGGCGGCCTTCGGCCGCGCTTTAAAAAAATAACCCTGGCTGAGCGAATACCCGGGTGGACTGAAGTACTTTGGCGGAGTACTCCTTTCTGCGTTAAAAATAAAAAATATATATTGAGTTTTTGTTATAAGTGGTTATATTTGTAGGTTACCATGCACTCATATTGAAATAAAATTTTAATTTTCGTTATAAAATGGATAAAATTTAGTTATTATATCTGTCAGCGATTTCCATTTATTTTTGATTATACATTGTTTTGTATTTTAGGTGACGATACATCAATTTTTATATTTAAAATATGAGTTTCGGATATAAAGTGGTTATATTTGTTGGTTGCCATGCAATAATATTGAACGAAAATTTGAATTTTCGTACTGTACTAATATACTTTACACTTTATTAAGAAATATTATATAATAATATGTATACAATATTATTATATATTATTACCTGTCTCTTATACACATCTAGATGTGTATAAGAGACAGTTTTTATACAATATTATTATATAATATTACTAATATATGTACATATATAATATTACTTATTTGCTTAATAAATTTAAAAAAGAAAATATCCATATGCATGAATAGAGGAATTTCAGCGAATTGCCTTATCATCACATGGCAGCGCTCCATATCGTCGTAATTTTTGGTAAACAAATGGGGTTAAAACGAGTGTAAAATTAAATTTTTAAAATGCAGATTTTTTAGGTAAAAACCCTGCTAAAAGTGAAAGATATGGAGTTATTTACAAGCTTATAGTGTAATTTAATTAATTTCAAGTAAAAAGTGTGTTTAATATGGAGAAATAGCGTCTTGAAACTCCTAAACTAAGCGTTTGCGGTACCTATATATTTTTTAATCAGGAGGACTTCCTCTTTCCAACGGTACCTTCAGATCGCGGCGCCAAAGAAATCGGAATTGTGCCAAACTGTGCATAAATAATTTTAGTTTTCTCATACATACATATGTATGTATGTATATGAAAAAACATTTAACAGGAATATACTTATGTACATAAGTCTGTAGATTTACTTCTTTAATGCAAAAAATACGATGTTATACAAATGGTAAAAAAGATGATTTAGGCATCATTAAAAGTTTAAATAAAGAAGAGTTTTCCGTTGATCTTTTTTAGGGCAAAAACTGAAACTGTGTAAATCAAATTCAGAAATAACGGGCACCCTAATATACTTACATTATCTATCTGCATACAATATTGCATAAATAACACGTAAGCACATAAATTTATTCTCAGGCATTCAAGTTAACGTGCAAGTATGTACATACTTACTTACATATATATGTACTATATATGCCTTAATCAATGCATGGAAACGGAAGCACGAACTTACAAAAACGTACTATGTACATACATATTTACGTACATAAGGAGTCAAAGAAAGACAAGTTAACGCAATGTTCGTATCGGCATCAAAAAAAAATATATGTACATACACATACATGTACATATATGTGCATATATTATATTTTGAACATTGATTCTAAAAGTACGTACATACTTATGTGAAAAGAAATATACATACATACATAAGTATGTATGTACTTTATATGTTTTTCCTAATTGACCCTGTATTTTTGAATCTCGATGCAATGTATTTTATAAGGTCTTATACTTACATATCTCTGCTATGCCACAACACACTAGACTCAACCATCCTATATCAAATTCAGCGACTAACACCAATTGAATTCCTGAAATGACCAGATAAGGAGCTAAAATGTATTTTATGAAATTCAAATCCTAAATCAATTTCGGATCGACAATGTAAACAGAGCCAGCAAATCTGGAAATATAAGTTCATATATGTTTTGTACGTACATATGTACTTATATACAGTTGTTCACAAAAAATTAGGAGTAACCAACCACATGAGAAAAACGAATTGTTAATTTTCATTAACAATAATTATCTTTTTCAAAATTTTTGCACAATGTAATTTGTTAAAGATCTATTATTATTTCCAGATTTCACCTATTTCAATTAAACATAAAAAAATTATATCGCAGTTTATATCAAGAAAACTATAAAACTAGTTCCCCAAAAAAATAGTATTTCATGTAGCACGGGACCGATCTATAATTGTAATATATGTATATGTATATGTATATGTATATGTATATGTATCTACTATATATATTATAAGAATTAATATTTTGTTGAATAACCTCGATTTTTTTAACATAGCACCACATCCCCGTAGCATGGAGTCTATAAGATCCTGGCAACGTTTTATTAGTATTCCTTTCCAAGTCTCCTTCACTACCTACTATAAATCTCTCGAATAGGTTGGTTCCTCTTCAGCTACTTTCTTCTGTCCACAGGTTTTCAATGGGGTTGAGGTCAGGAGACTGAGCAGGACACCACATAACCTCAACTCCGTTGGCCCTAAACCATTTTTTTGCGCACTTGCAAGTATGTTTAGAGTCATTATCTCGTTGATATACCCATATCATATTCCATTAGGCATTTGTCAAGAATACCTCATATAATATTTTAACATATGTATGCCCTTTGGTCCATGATGCCTTCAATTAAGTGAATTGGACCAACACCGCAATGTGAAAAACGGACGCGTACCATGATTTGACATCATTATTTAAAAGGGGTTTTGGTGGTAAGCCGGGGATTATATTCTGAGTTAGGGGGAAGTCGGACAAAGTTCCTGGTTCCTGTACTACCAAATAACTCATCTTTGGATTCGTTTGACCACAATATGTTTCGCCATTTACTCGCGGCTCAAGAGCCATGTTTTTTTTTGCAAATTTTATGCTAGCTTCCTTGTGCTTCTTTTTTAATAGGGGTCTTTTTCGTGGACAACTGACAAGTAATTTGTTCTGCTCCAAATACCTACGAACAGTTTCAGTATTAACTGAGAAATTTAGTTCGACATGGATGCTCCTGGCTAAAGCAAAAGGATTAATTTTGCAGGAGCGTACTATACTGCGATCGCCTGCAGTGTACATATGTTAGGCACTTTTGTCTACGAGTCTCATTTTTGTTTCTGCTATCATTTGAGGAAAGCATTTTACGATTTCTTTATAAATTTTTTTTTTAGTTTTTTCAATTTGTTTCTCTGTACAATGATTTCCTGTTCCCACTGGAGAAAAACCCTATGATTAAATAAAGTAATAATTAATTTAAATTGCTGGTAGATTATGGAACTATACTTATTTTTAATTTTGTGAATGCGAGTCATAAAACTACACAGGACAAACATATAAATTTTCGGCTATCTTAAAAAACAGGTTTTCTCAGCACAGGCACCTTAATGGGGTCCATACACGACACGCATGTGCGTTCGATCTGTGTGAATTCGCCCGTACGACACACAAATCCATTTTGCGTTTGTTCTTCACACAGTTAACATGTGCGACAGGCAATGTAGTACTTTTAACTATTTCTTCATATTTCGTTAAGTTATTCCAACTTTTGTTTTTTTTTTCAATATTATTTTTATATTTATCACTTTTCGTTCGCCAAATTGCCAATTCATTTTTTATAAGATCAATAAATTCTGATACTAAAATTTTATTAAGGGGAGAGCCTGCTTTAGAAGCTTCAAAAATCGATTTTTTTTTTCTTAAATCTCTTAAAAAAATGTCTAAAAATATGTCCACAAAATTATAGAAGGGAATTCGAAATATTATCGAAGCTAGAAGAGAAATAATGACTGAGCGCCAAGCAGATATGTATGTCTATGAACGCTTGGACAAAAAGCAAAAACTTTGAAACGCGGGGCAGGATTAATTGGCGGGCAGGATAAAAAAAACCTAAACGTTGTATGGAATTGGGGAACATTTTATTATCTTTACCATTAAATTATCTTCTATTTAAACTAAAAAAAAACTAAGAAGTTTTAACACATTTTTAAACAACATAAAGTAAAATTTTTTTTTATAAATTTTACAATTTTGCGATAAAATTTTACACATTTTTCTTGAAAATTTCTTAGTTTAACTAGAAGATAAATTATTAAAAAATATGAATATCTTTGAATTCTTTGTTTTCGTTGGAAAATGCGACCTGCATCCTCCCGCCGTCCGCTAAATGCACATGCGAGATACATTGGGCAAAGACTTCGTATCCAAAAGATTTGTGAAAGATGTTCAAATATATACATATGTATGTAACTATAAAGCCTAGAAAGAAGGTCATGTGTAGAAGTTCACGGAAGTGAGGAAAGTTCTCCGATCGCCATTCACTTAGGAGTGGCCAGAAACGATTCTTTCACATATGGCTCAAGCAGCTTACGACTTCCGGTCTTTGACCAAGTATCCTCTGTGTAGCCTAAGAACATCCGTTTGAAGGCGAGCTAAAGTGAGAGGTGAAATATCCCCTGCATGGGGTTGTGCGCTGGGTTTTGACCTGCCATGTAAAAAAAACAATGAAAACTAACAAACAGCCTCGGATGAGAGACCCCCCTTTTGATGACGACCATGGCAAACGAAATAAGGACTGCGAATTGAGGGCATGCACCTGGAATGTCCGGACCCTTAATTGGGAAAGTTTCGCTGCCCGGCTGGTTGATGTCCTCGTGAAAATAAATGCTGAAATCACCGCCGTCCAAGAAATGCGATGGACGGAACAATGACAGAAACGAGTAAGTCATTGTGGCATTTACTACAATGGTCATATAAAGGAGCGCAAGTTTGGTGTGGTATTTGTGGTGGGATAGAAACTCCGTCGCCGTGAATGAACATCTAGCCACAATCCGCATAAAAGCAAGGTTCTTCAAAATATTGCTGATTTGCGCCCACGCCCCGACGGAAGAGAAGGACGATGTGACCAAACATGCCTTTTATAAGTGCTTGGTGCGCACTTATGAGAGCTGCCCCCGCCACGATGTCAAAATCGTGCTTGGCGACTTTAACGCCAGGGTGGGCATGGAAGACCAGATAGACATTGGCTATAATATGGGTCGGCTGTTTTTGTAATTGGAAATATATGTGTAGACAACTTATAGAAAACGAATAGAGAAACCAAAAACCATTAGTCCAAAACCTCGAGTCCATTATTCAACTATTCATTATTATGTACTGTGCAGCAGCAGGACCTGGAAATATTACTTGCACCTACTCATCCCGGTTAGAATTTCTAACCGGTAATTGTGATTTTCTTAATGAATTAAGTATTGGAGATGTTCTCAGAAGAAAAAATGCAAATGTTAAGAAAGCAGAGAATATAAAATTTACAAAATAATTTGAATCGAATCTGAAAATTTGTTACTGATAAATAGCCCTGACAGAGGAGCAAAATTAATGCGCCTTAAGCAACGCTAATGCACGTTGAAATTTTATGGTGACAGAAGGCAGACTTGTGCATTTAGGCAGCTGATTGTGAAATTTGTTTATATATTTAAAAAAAAAAAGTGAAATAAAAATGGATAAGATAAATGATTAATTGAAATTTGGTATTTTTGGAAAATCAATATAAATTTAACGAAAAAATTAGCTTATTATTAACTACGTCAAAAGATAATAGAGTGAAATTAAAAGCAATAAATGATTGTAATGCGGAAAAAGTGTGCGAAAAAGTTAAGAATATTGGAAAAATGGATAGCAAACTGTGCGTTGTTTATTTTCTGTTATCTAAAAATTTTAAAATTTGTTTTTGTTAATATACTTGCACATAATTTAGTTAGCAATATAAAACTGCTTACCTTTGATACTGTAAACGCAAAGGGGGCGCCAGACTTCAAGCGACATCTGTCAAAAAAATAGCAAAAATCGCCCATTTTTGGTGAATGATCGCCATTAGAAGAGCAAGAGAGAATAAACAAAGAAAATAAACTGATCATACGGCGATTATAGCTCAAATTTCGTGCTCTCCTTGGCAGAAACACTTTTCGAAAGCGAAGCTGGAAGCAACAGGAGTTCAACTCAGACCTGTTTAAGCTAGCCTGGAGTACATCAAAAGCATAAGGTGACGACACCGCTCACGCAACAAGCGGAGACCTGTATATTGGTGGAATGAGAAAATGTCCACGCTGAAAAAGTTTTGACACTCAGCTAGATGGCATCCACACCGTAACAAGGGTGAAACGTACGAAAATCGCTTTAGTGAAGAACTTAAAAGCCACAAGAAGCTCCTGAAGTCGGCAATTACCCGGAGCAAAAAATTATGTTTCTGTATGTTGTTATTACTTCACAGCCGCAGCAGTATTTGGGAGGAATATTAGACTCTAAATTAAAATTTAAGGAACACTTAGAGTATTCTTATAGTAAAGCAAAGAAAATTTATAATGCTCTATCCAGAATGATGACCAATACAGGCTATGTGCGTTCCAGCCGGCGATTCTTAATAGCGAAAGCAATGAGTTCTGTAATACTGTACGCATCACGAGTATGGATACAGGCAATGAATATAAAAGCTTATGCTTAAACAAATAAAAATGCAGTGCTTAGGCTTTGTGTAATTCTAGTATAAAGACTTTCCAGAAAACATACATATATCAATTGGCGATGCTAAAATATTAGTCAGCATGCCGCCCATTGACAACCAGGAAGATGAACTCGAGCTTTTGTATCATCTATCAGCGCCTAAAATACCTTTTTCAGATTCTACAATGACCTTAGTCCGAACTGTCCGACATGTACAGAGTACATAGAAGACTCTGAATATGTATTATTTTATTGCCCTTGATTTTTAAATAACTAATTAAATAATAAATGGAAACCTGTCAGCGAAGCGTCAGCATCCATAATGACAAAACTAAGAGTTTTTCAACAGATTAGGCGTCCGTCATTCCGCACCATAGAGGATGCACATTTGAGCATACTCGAGCAACTACAGAAATCATATAGTGGCGTGTTTTCTAAAAAAGTCTCAGAAAGTGGCTATTGTCTAATTATAATGCAATAACTAAATTTTTGGACGAATGTGATGATGTTGGTAATTTTACATTAGTACAGATCTAGAAAAATAATTTTTAAAATTTTTCTTTTATGCTTTTGACTATTATCTAACGGTTGAATCGCAAAGAAATGTATACTCGTGTACACGCAACACTTATCACTATACTTTCTTTTTGTTGGTTCTTTTTGTTTCGTTCGGGATTTCTTCAATTTTTTTTAGTAAGCAGAAGTAAACTAAATTATATTATCTAATTATAATTATACTTTTTAATTTATTACGTTTAATGAGTGAAACACAAACTARTTTTTCTCTGCTTATACAAAAACGGCCGATTTCATTGTTTTTAAGATAATACGTCGACTAAACTTCGTGTTTCATTAAAAAAAAAAAAACTTCATTTCAATTATAGAGTAAACGAAATTAAATTTAGAAAATAAAAAATATAATTTTTTCATCGAATGTCAATCTCTTACATTTCGAACTCATTTTGTAAAGCTCACTAACTTTCAAATGATTTTGTCTATAGCTGAATGTGTTTTGTTTTTAATTTTTAATAAATCACATGTTATTAACTTATTTCCAAATAAAAAATTTCTATATCGTAAAAAGTACCGCTATAATGTGTTGCCAAATATGCATAACAAATACAAATTTGGCTTTGTGTGGCCACGAGTGTATTTTCACAGATCTTCAAGCGGCAGAGATAACGATCACTAAATTCTTCAGTTGTTTTCCTCACTTTCAATAGCAGACAAAATCGGCGTTCAATCCTGAAACTATTCATAAGTATGTATGTACAGTTGCGAGCATTGAAGTAGTAGTGCCTATTGGCCAAGAGAGTTTTGCTTTAAATTTTGTTTCTTTTTTTATATTGACGTCGATCATTATTTTAGTTATATTCTCTAAAGTATAACGGGCCTGTTATATACAACAATAAGTGTGAATTACTTACCGTTACTTTTTTAAAGCCAATTTTATTGGGATATCTGTTTTTATGAGCTAGAATAGTAGTGAACAATGATTGCAAACAGATAATTTTTAACAAAAAAAATTTAATTTTATCAAATAAAAAGTAAGTTTCCAGATCTTTTATTAATTATTCAATGCAAAAAGCAAAAAAAAATATGACTTTGCACTTTTTTTTKGRCCGCGGGAAGCACTGCAGTGACGAAAAACGAAAATGTATGCAATCTGTCATAAACAACGGTAAATCCTACAAGGGAGTAGAAAGAATTGTAGGGTGTTAAGCCACAACGACTCACAATGCAATTACTTATAAAAAAAAGACGCAAAAAGGGGCGCAATATGGATTATTTCCGAGAATTTTACACCAATAGTTGTAAGATRTGCCAAGACTCGACCTAGAATGTCAGCTATGGAGATTCGGAATGAACTGAACCTGGCCTRCGGTRTTCATACAGTGAGAAGACTTCTACATGAACATAATTTATATGTCCGCAGTCCTCGATAAGTACCGTTATTAAAAAAAATCATATAGCAAGTTGTCTTAAATTTGCCGAAGGACCGATTGAGAATTTGCCGATTGAGAAATGGCGCAACATCTTGTGGACAGCCGTGTCAAAAGTTATTCTATACGCCGGTAAAGGGTCCTTTCAGTATCTAAGACGCTCCCCTAATAGAGAGTGCTACCCCAGATTCAGCACAAAAACTATGAAGCTTGGCGGTTTGAATTTCATGGTTTGGTGTGGTTTTCTTACAGGCCCAATTTTTTTGTGCAGTCCCAATTCACAAGATTACTAGCATAACGGACCGACACAAATTCGTGGATATAATGCAGTATATTATGATACCATTTGCTGAAGAGGACATCCCGCTGAAAAAGATATTTCAGCAGAATAATGACCCGAAGCATACTAGTAGGGTGGCAAAGGAGTGGTTTCGGGTCAATTTAATTGAGGTCATGGATTGGCCAGCTTAATCCCCTGACCTCAATCACATTGAAAACCTTTGGGCAGACGTTAAGAAAGCCGTATGGAATGACAAACCCAAAAACAACAATGAGTTGTGGACCGTAGTGCAGCAAGCATGGCAGAACATACCACTAAAAAGATGCCAGAGTCTCGTAGATTCTGCGAAGGGGCGTTGTATTGCTGTTATTAAAAATCATGGCCATGCTACCAAATACTAATATCTCGTATAGACGAAACTTCCAAAAATCCTTGAGTTTAAAAAAAAATTTATTACTTTACTACTATTTTACAGCTCCCATAAAATTTCATATATAAACACAAYTTTGTGAATAAATATATCTTACACCCATTCAAATTAAAATATTTTTATTAATAAACGTAGCCAGGGAAATATGATAAACTTTTCCGTTGCAATTGATATTAAAATTTTTTAGAATTTTGAATAACTCACAGGTATGTAAAACTCTAACACCCACTACTACTTCACTGCTCGCAGCTGTATTTACACATACATATGTATATATTTACACAAATACATGTCGATACGCACTCAAAGAGCGGACTACCAAATTTGTAATAAGTACTACTTTGGTGATTTAAAGCGCGAATAAAGACATGGTGGCCACAAACATATGCACCATTATACTCAGAATTAGGATTAAATGAAAGAATTTGGCCATACATTGGTACATACATATGTATATACATATGTAAATATTATATTGCAGTTATGCGGGCATCTGCTCATATAAACAATAAGAGAAATTTGTCGAAGACCTACAGTAATTATTCTTCACTTACTTTCACTATTTATCAAGAAGTAAAACCTTGAAACACCTGCAGCAATGATTAAGGCAATCGGTTATAATTATATTGTACGCTAATGAGCTTAGCCCATGAATGTGTAAAACTTAAAAATCATAGGATTTATTTATAATCTAACTAACTACATGCTTATGTACATACATAGTATGTACATACAGTGGCCCACAGCTATTTCTGTGCTCTTTTATTTAAAAGAAAATGTGAAATATTTTTCATACCTTATTTACTTTTAAAAAATCTTAAATATATGTACATTCAAAGCTGAGTTATTTTACATTACGAACCCAAACAAAAACATTCAAAATAATTTCTTATTAAGTATAATACATATATGTATACAACAAAAACAAAATACAAGGTAAATCGATATCACAGCTTATTTCCTGTGAAAACTATTACCGTTATTGGCGTCAGTATACCGTTTAGTAAGAACAGGCGAATTGCATTTATATGATACATTAGGTAATTTTTTAGTATTATTTGCATATTGAAAGTTAATTGACACGTAGTTTTATTTGAATATAACTTAATGGGTCGTCGTACGTCTATTGAAAATAGACGATCGCACGAATTTGTGATGGCACATTACAAAAATTTAAAAACGCAGAAAAAATTGCTGAAATTGTGGATTAAGTATTTCGACCGTCCAATAAATAATCCAACGCTTTCTTCCTGAAAATAGAGTGACAAAGGTCGTAATGCCCCAAATAAAATTTTCACAGACGCCGAAAAAAGGTGGATAATAAGAAAAATTACAAAAGATCAACCATAAGTGCTCCAGAGTTGACAAAAGAGGTTGAGACATTAAGACGTTATTTTTGCCGACGAAAACAAATTTAGCCTCTTTGATTCCGATGGAAAGTCTTTTGTATGGCGTTAGCCCAACACGGAGTTAGAATCGAACAATCTACGTGGCACAGTTAAACATGGTGGAGGAGCAAACGAAATAAGTTGTGCGATTTAGACTATTTTGGTGGGTTTATTTTAAGTTGCTTTTCTACACAGATAAACCCGAGAAGATTGACACCTTGGACGGGAGCGTTGACATACGACCGCAGTTGCTCCAATAAGTGGAATTCGCTGGAATTTATTCGAGCCAACCGCCCAGGTCACTTGTCCGAAATTATTTTTAAAATACATACATACATACATATGTACATACCGTCACCTAAAATGCAAAATAACGAAACAACAATTTCGAAAATTTACAGAGGCATGAATGAAAGTCGAAATAAAATGGAACAAGAGTGAAAAACATTTTTAATATTGGTTAAAACTGGTTTATATTTGAGCGTAGAACCTGAAAATGTTTGACAAATGTCATATTATGAACGTAATTTGTAGAAGTGAATCGTAATCAATAAGATACTCAATTTCGAATTTCTTCGATGATACGTTATTTTGCATTTAAGGTGACGATATGTACATATTTTATTTCTTCTTGAAAGCCACGTGTATAAAATATCACTTTTTACCTACGCACATACATATGTATGTTTTTTTTTACCTACGCACATACATATGTATGTATGTACATACATATAATAATTTTTGCCATATCACATTGTATTACTATTCTTCCAGCACTGTATTTACTTCTGCTTGCTAGCGAATTCCAATATAAAGCATGGTTCCCAGCTACACTAATGTATTTAGTTTGAAAATACCCATAAATATGTGTAATTTACATAAATTCAATAGTGCATATACATATATGGATGTGTGTATGTACATACAGCTGTTTGCATTTACGTATGCAAAATACAATTCGAGCTCAGCTGAGTTGCTCGTCTTAAATAAAAACAATCATTTCCAATGGAAATTTTCGATCCACGAGCATACACTTATGTATGTGAAAAATAATAAGGACGGGGATACATAAAAACAAAACAAGGATAAAATAAAACGGCATTTTTTATCACTAATTTTTTATAAAAATAAATTCCGTTAGACAAATGCAAAGTATTTGCACACATTTTGTAAAAACCCATTTTGATTTTAAGATAGTCCGAAAGCAGTTGTGCGATTTAATAACAGCGTGTTATTGAGAACCAATAACAAACGAATTTTGCGATCCGAAAACTCGAAAACAAATTAAATACTTATTTAGTGAAAATTCGGACAGAAAAGTAGCGAATTTATTGAACGTATCCAAAACCGTGGTTGAACAAGGAGTAAAATGGGTTCCCCATATTAAAACACGCGGTAGAAAGTCAAAAATAATAATTTTTGTCACAAAAAAATATAGTTCGCGATGTTAAGAAAACTACATTTTTTTCGCAACAAAAAAAAAAATGTGATTTGAATATTAATGTTGACCCATCAAATATCCGCAAAGTACTTATAAAAGAAAGTCTGAAGAGCCGAAGCCCGAGAAAAGTGCCTAGTTGAACGTGCAACAAAGGCTTAAATTTGCTAAGGACATGTTCTTTGGCCTAAAGAGTAACGGCGTAACATTCTCTGTTCTGACGAAACAAAAGTCAACTTTTTTAATAATACTATAAGAATTTATGCTACAGTACCCTGAAGACAATATGCCACTATGCATCACGGCTAAGTATACAACAGACCGGCATGGATGATATGATACGAAACTCTTTGATTCGAGAGAGAGCTGTCAAAACTCGCATTTTTTATAACATTTGTTATTGATGCCACTGCTGAAAAATATTAGAATGGGTGTTTAATAAATTGTACAAAACACTAAATTAAACACTTTGAAAATGCATACATATATAAATGCTAAARHKYAAAATCATTAATTAATTTACATAAACATTTATTTTGCCAAAATATGTTCGCACAGTTCAATGAAATTTCATTTCACGCTAATTTTGTCAGGTAATTATAGCGGTTTACTTCTGGCATCCCGCCTTTTCTGAAATGAATTGTCAGAAATTCCCTGATCTTCATCGCTGTCAAATAATCAGGGAACGCGTTTGAGAGAAAAAGAGGGCCAATGCTAAAGTTTCGTATCATATTATCCATGAGACCGGTACCGGGTCAGCAATAGAGCGATCACCGCAGTCCCCAGATCTAAAATCCATTGGAAATTTGTGGTATAGAGTGATGCGCAGCACGACAATAAACTGAAAATGGCGTTGTGAATCCTACTACATGAACATTTGTGAGAGAGCAGCAACATAACAATGGCCGGCATGTACACAAAACAACGCAGTTGCCCATTTTGCATGTACACAATTTCGTTGCGGCCATCCTAATACCTTGCATTTCAATGAAATTTTAATATTTTGTTCAAAGTGAAATTTTTAAGAAAAAAATAAGTAAATAGGTAAATTTCTTTGTTTTAAATTATCAATTATTATTATAAATGATGTAACAGAGCTATTTTATGCTTTTATTTGTAAAATAACGTCAGGTTTGTTAGAGCTTTGAGTAATATTACATTTTACGTATTAGTGGTATCACCACTCTACCTCATCTCTCTATCTTCCATTCTACTGTCAACTCTACTGTCGTCCTACTGTCGTTGGMAAATATAGGATAAAATTGAAGTTAGCGAGAACGACAACTGTCGGCCTGCAGTCGTGTAGTCGTGCAGCTATGAGAATAGGTCCGTCCATAAGAACGTGTGTATTTTAATATTTGACAGATGTCGTTTGCAGTGTGTCGCGAGCATTGTATTCCACACATGAAAGCGTCGTTAAGAGAAAAGTGCCGAAGTAATAATTAAGAGCTTTATTTAACTTATTAAAAATTTATGGAATGCAATTCTAATTTCCGTCTGCCAAAACCTAGTTGATTCTATGCTAAAGCAGTGTTGATCAGTTTTAAATAAAGAGGGATTTTCAACAAAATATTAAACAAATTAGAAATTAGTATTATCACATCTGAATGAAAGCTAGTTACTTTTTT
The DNA here is from genome assembly GCF_001853355.1 of Bactrocera latifrons. Lineage (NCBI taxonomy): Eukaryota > Metazoa > Arthropoda > Insecta > Diptera > Tephritidae > Bactrocera > Bactrocera latifrons. Next base: position 292,447 of record NW_017536419.1, on the reverse strand, counting down.
ATTTAATATTGTATCTTCTATAGTAAATCACGAAAACGCAAAACTTTGCAAAATAAGGTTAAAACTGAAAAAACCTTATTTTTAATTTGTTCTCAATAAATTTGATTAGTTATTTGCTGTTTATTTTCCACACATTTCTGGATGCACATTTACTTCATTAACCGTAGACCAATGTCCTTATTATTTTTCACATATGTAACTGTACATACTACATGCAATGTTTGCATCAAACCATAAAGACGAACAATCAGTCATATAGCCAAACACTCGACCGTTCAAATTGATATCTACATGCTATGTAAATACGACATACATGCATATGTATTTATATACGAAGGACAGAGGGGCAGACAGATAATAACGACGGACTGGCTGTGACTTGTACTATATTTATTTCTGTATATACATTAATACTGGTACCAATGTACTTAACACAATTTTCGTGAAGGGTATGAAGGGGTAATTTAAATAAAGAGCAAAACATTTGGCCGATTCACATACTACACACTCTTTCGTAGCTCATTATCGGCAAATTCTCTTTGGCGCCGCTCATTGCGTGGTGAGAAAAAATATTTGATTACCTAATTCCCCTCTTTTCTAAAATATTTCTATTATATTAAGTTATATACAGTTAAAAATTTCAAAAATCGATTTTATAATTTACACATATTTCAGAATACACACAGAAAATTTTATATTTTTCCGGTGAATATTTTTGAAGTTACACATAAATTTGGAAAGGCGTTTCAGACCAAACTTTAAACGCGTTTGACTCAAAATAGTGCTTTCTAAGTCGGTGGCCAACATTACTCGAAACCGGCCAAACCGATTAGTCACAAATTTGAACACAAGCTTATTTGTTAGTAATTAATATAAAAATTGTTTACATCAATCAATTTTTTTATAAAAGATTTACGAACCAATAGAATAGAAACCGCCAATTTATCAACAAATTTTTTATTGCTTATTATTCAATTAATTACTAGATTTATCATTACATTAACGAAATCTGTCAGATTGCAAATACTCATTTAAAAAGACAGAATTTTAAAACGAAAATTGCTTAGAAGTGGACTTTTACGAACAAGAACACCAAGCGTGTAGCGAGCGCGGGCGGCTTTCGTTTCTCCTCGCCTCCTCTCGCCTACAAAAACCCGGTTTGAGCGACAAAAGAGTTCGTGTGTGAACTGCTTCCAAACAGCGAAAAACCATTATAATGTCAGGTGGAGTAAAAGTTATTCTCAAAAAAATAATAATATCTGGCGGGCCACTGTAGCAACAAAACGACGTGTTGCTATGATAAGCAATGGCGAGGCACAAAAGACGTGAGCAGAATAAATATCATTCCATTACTACAGCAGCTGGAAATTAAAAATAAAAATAAAATAATGTATGTACAAAGCGCCACAAAGCCAACAAACACTATGGGATAATTTGAAAAATCTAAATCTACTTCAAATTAGAATAAAAATCCACTGTCTTCTGATTTAATTTGGATGTGCTCTACTACTAAGTATGTATTTATATAAATATAGCTTTTGCTAGGCCCGGTTGTTAAGAGAACGTAAACAGATTTAAAGCATAACATTTAACTTTCGTGCTCACCTGCATATGGAACGCATTTAGTTGGTCGATTTCTTAAAAATATTTTTTTTATTGCATATGTTTAGTGGTCCACCACTGTGCTTTATTGCGAAAACTTATTATAAATTATGCACAAAATGCTAGATAAATATGAACCTAAGTATATGTAAGTAAAATACTATAAACAAATATTCACATGTACAAACGCATGTACACGTATCGTAACGTGGAGGATCCATAGAATAAAGAAACGTTTCAAATTTAGCAAACCTTTTACAGACGCACAAACATACATATGTATATACATACAAACTCCCAAACCGGTTAAATGAGAGGTTACTAGTTGTTTTTGTTCCCTAAGCGGTTTGATAAAGCAATACATTTATATTGTATATGTATATGGATGTATATTTCCCACTTTTTCCCCTCTCAACACTGCTCCAGAGAATCGTTTCTCATAGACGACTCACCACTCACTGGGCTATGCGATTGCTATGATTTTATTCGAAACTCATTTGCTCTGCTGCCGATGTCGGCACTGTCCGCTGCGTGGTGAGGAGCTCTTTTTGGCAAAAATTTCCTATATAATGTGCTAGCCAGATAGAGAGCGAAAGACTTCAAGCAACATCTGTCAAATGTTAAAATACACACGTTCTTATGGGCACAGTTATGTAGTCGTGCAGCTGTCTAAATAACTATATCCAAAAGAACGTGCGTATTTTAATATTTGACTAATGGGGGCTTGAAGTCTGTCGCTCTCTATGTGTTCAGCACATAATGCACCAACCAAAAACAATAAACACTCTTAACGCAGCTAGCTACGATACGTATTCTTGGCAAGTTGCGTTGTTGTTTTTTCTCTATCTTTCTTTTCCTCTCTTTTGAATATTTAGCTGTTTTTTTTTTACATCAGAGTTTTTTATTTCAATTCTGCGTCACTCTCTCAGACAGTTCGTCGCACTGACTCGCTCGGCTCTCTGCTGCTGCGGATGGGTGCATGTGGTCTTAAGACTTAAGTACAAATTAAAAATACATATGTATGTATGTATATAGTATATACCTTTGTAACAATCATTYGGTCATAGATACATGTGTCTACCCTCTTGCATAGCAATTTGTGTGAAGATTTGCTCATGTATATACATTCATCTAAGCACTTCAAAGTTACAGATATACATACGCGCATACATTGTATTTTTATGTACTCAGATTTGTGTGCGGCTCGTTTTGCCGGTGAAACAAGTTAGTGCCAGTTGTTTTTGCGACGGGATGGCGGGCTTGGGCGCTGCCACCGCTAACTTCGTCGACACTGCCGCAGCTCACAACGCCGTTGCTTGCAATGTCGGTTTTTATTTTTATTTAATATAAATTGCAGATGAGGTGAATAAAATAAATTGCACCATGTTGCCAAATTTCAACTGCGTCGACTTCACTTCTGCTTATGTTTGGCTCAGCGACCCTCACGCCACGTTGCTCTCTTATCATTTTACTTACCTGCTGACTGAGTTGCTGGCCCACTCGCATGGCTGGAACAAATTTTCTGAAGAGCAGTCGTCGCTATTATATTTAAACATTGTAGATACATGCGAATGTAAATATATGTATGTACATATGTACATCCAAACTATGTAGTTGGCAAACATTACTTTTTTAACATACATATTATATGTACATATGTATGTAAATATATACGTATATAATTTTTATAACTTTTTTACTTCGGCTTTTCTACTTCGAGTAGCCGAAACTCATTTTATACTTGAATTGAATTAAATTTTGTCGGAAATTTTTACATTAATACGATTTTGCACGTGTCAAGAAAAAAGTTGTGTTCCATAAAAAATATAGCAAATTTGCTTTTAACTATCAGTGGCCCATGGGTGAGGTCTTAAAATAAAACTTTATTTTTGGGCTGGTTGAAATTAAGATACTTTAATATGATACATAGTATGAATGTATAACAAACGGAAAGAATACATATGTATGTATGTATGTTTAAATGTATACAAAACTCAACCATAGATAAAAAAAATAAAGCTTTCATTTTGAAACCATATAAACACTATAATTAGAAATAAATAACGAGTTGGTACTTATGTATGTACATATGTATGTATACTTGTGAGTACATAAGCATGTACGTAAGTATATAAGTATCTCTTATGTCTATTCAATTTTGAGTATTGCATGTACATTTATTGTTCTTAATAAACCGAAATGCATATTAATGAGACTAAACTTAAAAAGTTAGGGTATGGATGTACATTTAAAAAAACATTAAAATTTGTATTCATAGAAACATAGCAGAGAAACTTGACTTGACATCACTTTTACTGAAAGTATAAAAATTGTTTTGCAAAAAATCAAACAGCAATTTAAGTTAAACTTATTTTTTGCATGATATAAAGCAAATTTAATTGAATTATAAAAATAGTTTAATATAATATCAAGTCAAGTAAAATTAATTCGATTTATTTTTAAATTTAAGATAGTTTTTAAAAATATTAATACCACCTAAGCTTATACATAATTCGAGCTGCAGAACTAAACCGAGAAGGTATAATCTTCTATAAGAGTGTACATCTACTGTCGTACGCTGATGATATTGACATCATTGGCCTTAACAACCGCGCCGTTAGTCCTGCTTTCTCCAGAAAGGATGAGGCAGCGAAGCTGTTAAACAAACAGTCCTGTCATCAAACAAACCCTCGTCACTATTGACAATCATAAATTCGAAGTTGTAGATAATTTCGTATATTTAGAAATCAAGACCAACAACTTCCGACTAGGTAGGCAATTGAGAAGTAAAGTCCTCTCTCGACGAACAAAAACGAAACTCTCACTCATTATTCCCGTCCTGCTATATGGTGCGATGATAACATCTGATGAGTCGACGTTGTGAGTTTTGGAGAGCAAAGTTCTGGGAAAGGTTTATGGTCCTTTGCGCTGGAGACGTGTCTTCCGTCCATCACTACATAATCGATCTGGTTAGTAGCTTTTCGGTACGGAGACAGCCAGGTAGCTTAGTGAATTTTTCTATGCTTGAATCTAGTAGTACACGTACCCATATTTCAGGTCCCGGCGAAGTCGATCAGCTACAATCCATTTGGGAATGTTTCCTCGTGGAATCTGAAGTTACCAACTGTTGTGGCAAAGATAATTGCCTTACTCACCCCGTAAAGTCGCCAAACATGACTTTGACATCGTGGCAGGGACAGCTCTTAGGAGCGTTCAAAGCCTTCATAGAAGGCATCTTTGGTCACATCGTCCTTCTCTTCCGTTGAGGCGTAAGCGCGCGCAAATCAGCGATAAGTTGATGAGTCGCACTTCCACAAATCCCATACCGAATTTGCGCTCCTTTATATAGCCTCAGTCCTTGTCCCGTAAATCGCATTTCTTGGACGCCGGTGATGTCAGCCTTTACTCTACCGGGGACATCAACTAACTAGGCAGCGGCACCAACCAACTAAAGGGACCGGACTTTATAGGTGCATGCTCTCAAATCGTTATCCTAAATGCGTTTGCTATATTCGTCATCAAAAGGCGGGTTTCTCATCCGAGGCTTTTGTGCTTTTTCATTTGGGGCGTTATTTATGTGGCGGGTCTCAAACCAAGCGAAGAACCCTGTGGAGGGGATGTTTCGCTTTCAAACTGATGTTCTTTGGCTATGCAGAGGATACTTGGTCTAGAAACGGAAGACGTGAGCTGCTTGAGCCATACATATGTATGTAAAAGACACTCCGAAGTGAATGACAGTCAGAGAACTTTTCTCAATTGCGTGAACTTCTCATGACTCCAACCTACAATTTACTTTACACCCTCACTAAATTCGGCTCATTGTTTGACTACTTACGCTCTGCCGTTTGGTAATGCTCATATCAGATGCTCTGAGTTTATTTATTTAAAATTCTTTTGCGACAATTAAGATATTATAATGTTTCGAGTAAAATCAGGGGGTATTATATTCTGGAAATTTTTAAATATTAAATTTTTTTTCTCACATATTTTAATAGTTTACATATTGAAAAATATCTTTCTGAAAAGACTTTCCAAAATTCAAATTATTTATGTATTTAATTTTAGTGTTGTTCAACTTGCTTGGTTTAATTTTAACTTAAAACTTTAAGCACTTGTTTCTCTAAACTGTCTTTTTAAAAACGGTACAAACGATTTTCCAGGTTCTACTGGACCGATTTACCGGAAAATTTAAAAGAGTCTTCCTAATAGACCTGTCTATATCGGGAACAGGCCATATTCTCAAATATCAAGTTTTACTATTTTTAAAAAATTCGAAACAGTTAAAAAGAGTAAGTATAGTCAGTGTCAATTTTGCGAGACCCCTACAACATCAGTTTCGAATTTTTAAAATTTTTAACTGTTCTATTTTTTTGTTATTGTAATGTTAATAAATAATTAATGAGCTTACTAAGAAAATAGATGAAAAGCCTGTTTACGACACTTCAAAAACTTTTTGACATTTAAGCTTCTAAACTACCTTTTAAAAATGAATAATTTTTAATATGATTATATAGTACATTTTTTATTTTATTTTATTAAAGCTTACATAATAAACAAATTATTAAATAAACTAAAGTACGCAGCGCTAGCATCAAAGGCTTTCGGCTGGATATATATATAGTACATACTTATGTTCACATGTATGTATCAACAAAAAAACCTCTACTTGGCTACACCTTCCATAAGCGTACTCTTATTTGGTTAAAATTCAGGAACCAAGTTTTATTTTTGGTTTGTTAAAAAAATCCTCATAATGGTAGGGCACTGTAAAGAAAAAAAAAACTCCAATAAACTGAAGCGAAACGCTTACTTGCGGACAACGAAGATCAATAATTGAAATAAATGTAGAGTATCGATGTTACCGGCTTGGATAAAGCTTTTAATTAGATTCAGAAGAAGAAAAAATAACATTGAAATTGACTTTGTGGTATGACATATTGAGGAATTACAATGATTGAGAAACCGAGGACATAAATGAAGTACATATGTACATACATACATATGTACATAAGTACATACTACGTATCCAGAATGTAAGTCAACTTGAATCATATTCCGAACGATCAAAAAAATTGTGAGTGATTCCAGTACGCCAAAGCTTTGGAAAGTCATCTTGAAAACTGTTTTAGAAATCAGAATCAATGAAAATTGTGACGAAATATGATAAACGATTTTTTGGAAGCTCAAGCATAAATAAATAAGTACATACATATGTATGTATGTATACAAAAGAATCTATTCCACCTATGATATATCTATGTATGTATGTATGGATATACATATGTATTATATTAAATTGCCACGATATCTAATTTAAATTTAGACATACATATGTATGTATGTATGTATGTATAAAGAACTTTATACCAGAAGATATTGAGAACAGTTAATTTTATTTAAATATGTACATATCTATGTGTGTCTAAATACATACATTAGTTTGTACATATGTATATGAAGATAAATATGCCATAAATGTCCCGTAGACCTAAAATTATATATGTATGTACATAAGTGTAGAATATTGAAGAATTGTATGCAAAATTGCTGATTTTTTGCAGAACTTAAAGCTTAAATTTCGGTTATATTTTCAACGTGGGAAACTCGGCAACATCGGATATGCCCAACTAGCACACCAGGGAGCTGACATGGAGAGGAGCCAACGAATGTGAATGGAAAAATAAAAAGTTGCAAAAGCAGCATTAGCGAAATTTATTTCACATCCATTAAAATGGCCAAAATAAATGAATAAAATAACAAGAAGCAAAGCCAAAATATAACGAAAATAACGCATACATACAAAATATAATATCTTCATGTATGTGAATATATGTACAAATGCATACATATTGAAGACTGTGGGGTATTATAACGCAAACCACTGTACTCGAAAAATAACAGGGAGTATACGCACATGTATACTTAAATATATACTACGTACGTATATAAATATCCCCTTATATGATGGAAGAAAAAGACATTGTTGGAGAAGAATCAACATAGTGGCAGAGCGAAGGAAATAAAAACTGAAAACTCATCTTGCGCCGGCAGCGACAGCGGCGTTGGCAGCGGCGGCGGCTACGACTACTACATAATCAAACACAAATCTAAGAAAGAGAATTTAATAACGAAGGAGATTGCGAAGGGGCAGGCGAGAACAAAGTTTCATGCTTACACATGCGCATACACATGTATTTGTACCTGTGCTTGTTAATAAGTGTATGTATATGCCTCAATAAGTCGGGTCGAAAGAGGACAGCAGAGCTGATAAACCCTTGGCTGCGAATGATAAAGCAAAGTAAAGTAAAAGATACGAAGTAAAGGAGAGGCAAAATGCAAAAGCTACTCAAACAAAATGTATAAACACGCTTGAATGGCAACACCAGAAGTGGTCTTTGGTCGGTCTATCGCAGAACTCAAAAAGAATGCAGAGAAAGGAATGTTCGTTGTGGTGAACTGTGGTGTGAACCAAAGAATTTTTCTTTCGAACTCTGTAAATATGGTACAAAATGTGTGTGATGTTCGGCCAACTGTTGTGAGAACACAAAAAGGTTTATTCCAATTTTTTGATTGGTTGTGTGGAATCAAAGCTTAGTACTCACATAAGATGAAAATATTTTCAACAAATTTGTAAACATGTTGGTATATTATTAAAGTTTTATGTTGTGTTGTACGCCATCGAACAAGGGCACGTTCGACCTATTTGTTGGATGTTCGATGGCGTTCACTCTTGTATTTTCAAGTTCTCTCGTCGTCGCTCTGGTCTCGTGAGTGAGCGAGCGTGTGAGCAATGTAGAAGAAGAAGAAGCAACATAGAAGATGTGGAATAAAATTTTTTAGCAAGTTTCTTCGTCGGCGGTGCGTTTTGTGATCCGGATGAAGAAATTGCGAAAATTTCGTAAAAATTGCAGAATTTATTGTAAAAAGGTAAAAATAGATAAATCTAAAGTGCATATGAATCAGCGGGAGGTGGTTGCGTTTGGCTGGTACCCCTCATTGACGATTTAAAGTGTTTTTTTTTCTGAATTTCACTACTACGTCATCTAACGGCACGCCCCCCACACTGAACTCCGCATGTCGGTATTCCCTTTTTATATGAAGAACAGCCAGCTGAGCCTGGTTTTTTTGGAACAATGTTTCTAAAATTCAAAAATTATTTAATTTGTTATATTCAATATATTTCGGAGATTTTCTTGTATAAGTACATACGTGTGTGTGAATATATGTATGAAGATTGATGCAATAAATCGTGAAGTGAGTGACTGAATGGTCGGTGTGGTGTAAATAAGTAAATGGATCAAAGAGATGTGCAAGTTTAAATATGTATAATATGTCAAAATCTTTTATGTGAAATATAGCCTACAAAATATTGATGGTTTAGTGAAAAGTAATGAAAGTGCTTTGAGAAATGCCAAATAAAAGAGATAATCTCGAAAGCGAGGCATAAAATCAATTGTGTAACGATTGTGTCTAATAAAGTAAAACGCAAAAATAAAGTCTAAAAAGTTATAGAATGAGTAAATACGGAAAATAAGCTTAAGGTCAAGTGATTAAATGAATAGTTACTCATAATTTGAAAGCAATCTTATCACTACTTAGTAGACGTGTTTTATATAGCATAAGGGTCAGACTTTTGGAAAAGTCCTGAAGCTTTAAAAACTTCTCTAAACAGTTGTGCATACAGTATTTCAGATACATTAAAAAAAATCGAAGTACTGCTAAAGGTATAGTAAGCTCATTCTCTACATGGATGGTTAAATATATGATCAATTATAAAAAATTAATTTAACTTAAAAATAATATACTTATGTGTTTGTGCTGATAGAAAAATAGATTTAACTCGGTGCCTTAAATAATAAAATGTTATAAAATTTTTTTCAAAGTGCAATGTTTAATAAACGTAATATTAAATACGTTTTGTTAATACTCCGAACTTACGCAAATGCAGAAGATGTTATAAGATTAATTTAGATTACTTCTACATGCAAAGGTGAGTTATTTTATAGTTTCTGAATAATATGTGTTTCTAGTTATATGAAACATATAACTTCAAGTTCAGTTATCACACAGTATTAAAAATTTTAAGATTAATTGTGAAGAAATCTCTGCCTCTTATATTGACAAGTTGAAGAATCAAGCTATTTCCATGATTCAATTATATAAGGTTGTGTCGATAGCCAAAAAATAAATTTATCGAAAGTAATTGGATCCATGAGGTCAAAGTCAGTTTTCGTGTTGTTTTGTTTTTGTAATTCAGAAATAAAATTTTCAAAAATTTCGAACAATGAAAATGCGTTTTCGAGTAATAACTGAATACGAATAGATTATAAGTAACACAGAATCATCAAAATTTAAAGCGAAAATTTATGAGCTAAACAAGAAACAGCTGAATTTAACATTATGCATACAAATACTTCTTTCACAAGATGTAGTCTCCGTATCGAAAGAACCTTCAAAAATTTAATATTGTTTCGAAACATGTCAAAAATAATACAAAATGCAAACGTACTTTTTATGGTTTGTTTTTATTTAAAATAAAGATATTTCCATACAAATAAAGTAAAGCGTACTACATTTAATTTTACTATTATTATTATAAATAAAGAAAATTAAAATATTAATACTCAAGGCGATTTTTCTAAATATACCGCCTTTGTCGATTCAAAAAAATAACCAACGTATAAATTTAAAAGATTTTTTAAGGCCAATATTTTACCTTAATTGATGACAGAAAATCAAAAGATAAAAATATAAAAGATAAAAAATATGAGAGAAAAGAGTATATGAAAAAATTAAGATTTTCGATCAAAAACCAACAATTCAATTTATAAAAAGATGTTAAAAAACAATTTTTTTTTACCGAATAAAAGTCACAATGTTTCAAATGGCTCAATACACAAGGAGTACTACACGAAAGTGCTTCAGTCACCTTGGGTATTTGCTTGACTATGGTTATTTTTTTAAATTGCACCGAATTCCGTCAACGCAAAAAGGAATATTAAGCGAAAGTGTCGCAGTCCCATGGGTATTGGCACGGCCAGGGTTATTGTTTTAAAGTGCGGCCTAAGGCCCCCAATGCAAAAAGGAGTACTACGTGAAAGTACTTCAGTCATACCGATTTGATATAAATTTTATAACATTATCATAAAGTTTTACTTATTTTGTTTATGAAATATAAATCACATATAATATATATTGAAAAAGTGTTAACAACTTAATTGTAGCTTGAAAAATTTTGGAAAGTATTTTTTATTATAGTTAATATAGAAAAAAGAATAATTGAAAATCATACATATTTGGTCTTTAAGATGTATCAGCGCTCGTYTTATTCATAATTGTAAACAATCTAATCTTTTCAACGATGAGTGTACTAAGTGATTTTTAAATGAATAAATTTAGCTAAAATATCAGAAAATAAAAGTGAAATGTTTAGAAAGTATATTTAATTAAACAAATTGAAAAATGTGAAAAAATTTAGTGGAACATTGTGAAATACCAAGTGGTATTAATACAAATTTTTGAATTAAAAAATAAATATAAGTGTAGCAACGGTATTTTTGCATATTTCTCCTCTGGACAAGCTCCCCTATCCGTACAGACCCCATTTTTTTCCCCTCGTTTTTCCCGACAGCCAAAGTAATCGGAATCGTGCTTCAAAAATAACAAATGTATTAAACATATGGATTATATATTATTTAATAATAATAAAAAGAGACATGTGAAAATTAATAGCTAAAATTACATTAAAACATTTTAAAACCCTACTCTGCGTAGAAATGAAAGAACTGCTTAGAAATTATATATGTACTTATTTTCCGCTGGGATATCGAAAAAGCCAAAAACCGTTATCAAAGAGCAAATATACATATTTCGTCGTTTCATTATTGTCGATCATTTTGTGCAGTGAGTTTAGCTTAGGAATAATTAGGAACACGAAATATAACTAAATACATTTTTTTTTAATATTTTGGATATTAAATTTTCATAATAAAGATATGAAAAATAATTATACATTAAACCATTAAGGAAATATTATTTCGGATTTCGGGGTTAAAATAGGTATGTTCGGATAGAGGAGGTCCTCCTGATAAAGAATATATATAGTATACATATAGTTGCCGCAGACTTAAGGTATTTGAGATATTTGCATTTAAAGTTTAAAAAATCAATTCGAATAGCATATTTTGTAATGGAATAAAAATAAAAAAAAAGAAAGATTACGACGTCATAATTATGATGAGTAATGTAAAATGTTTCAGAATTCTCATTATCTTGATAAATCTCGGTGTTGGATCGGGCAAAAAGGAGTTCAACGCAACATAACTGAGCACGCCCAGCTGTTGGTCCGACCGAGGGTTATTTTTTTTTGAAGCGCGGCGTGTCCTGTCATTGGGGTATTATTTGTTTTCTTTATTTCTTTGGTTCTTCTGTAAAATATGAACGTAAGGTGCGCTGATTACTCGTATTAGTTAAAATGCAACCCTTTTATTATTGTACGATCGATAAAAGAACAAAAGTTAAATGTTGAATAAAAGTTATTTTTGCACTATTTAATACAATAAATGGTTAGAAACGATTTAGTGAAGTTTTAGTGGATAAAAAAGTTAAAAATATAACCATAAAATTCATTATAAATGGGAAAAAACACGCATTTTAAATATTTGAATTTTGAACTTTAAATGCAAATATCTCAAAACCATAAATCAGGTGCAACTATATATATATATTTTCTTAATCTAAAAGACCTCCTCTATCCGTACATACCCATTTTAACCCCGAAATCCGGGGATGCTATTTTTCTTCTTATTTATTGGAGTAGACACCGCTTATGCGATAATAGTTGATCTAACAACAGCGCGGCAATCGTTTCTTCTTTTTGCAACGTGCGCCAATTGGATATTCCAGACGAGATCAGGTCCTTCTCCCCTGGTCCTGAGAGTTTTGTTTTTGTTCGTCGAGAGAGGACTTTACTTCTTAATTGCCTACTCAGTCCGAAGTAGCACCTGTTGATTGTGTTTACACTGGTTCCAAGATAGACGAAATTATTTGACTGTCAACAGTGACGTGAGAGCCAAGTCGSGAGTGCGACTACCGTTTGTTTGATGACGAGAGATATTTCGTCTTGCCTCGGTATCTATTCCATCCTGCACGTGTTGTGGTCGATCCTAACGTTTCGAGGTAGGCAGTCTGTTGTCTCTCCGCTGCGACACGACACTCCTCGTCCTACCAGCAGTTCTTTTGAATTTTCCGAAAACCAATAGTTTCGATTGCAGCTGTACTTAAGGAAAAGCCGTCCCCCAGTTCCCTTATACCGAGTTGTTGACGAGTGCTCTCAGAGTGGGGGGGATGTTTCGCCTTCTCACTTTAGCTTGCCTTCAAAAAGATGTTCTTGGGCAGAGAATACTTGGTCAAAGACTGGAAGTCGTGAGCTGCTTGAGCCAGGTGAATGGCAGTCAGAGAACTAAAAAAAAAAAGTTACTAAGAAATAAATGAACATATGTTTTTGTATGAATTTTATATGAAATATAGCAATGTGCACTTTTTTCACATGATTGTAAGTATACTCTGTTTCTGCGGTTGTTGTATCGGCAGAAAACATTCCTCAAATAATTTCCAGGAGTTATGCCGAGTAGACAGTTCTCGAATGGATAAAAATCCGCGTTCGTTCCGGTTACTTAGACCCGACTGTAAGCAGCGACAACAGTAAAATTCATAATATTGAAAAATCGAATTTCTTTTCGTTTCTTTGTAAATTATGTTGATAAGGTAACACTGATTATTTGTTAGAATATGACCTTTTTATTATGGTGGGAACAAAAGTAAATTTAGAAGGAAATTAGTTTTGCAATATGTAATAACAAACAATTGTATAGAAGCGAATAGTTGAATTTTAAATGCAAATATCTTAAAAGTCTTAGGTTAAGTTAATTAACATGTTATATATGGATGTATTTTCTTAATCTAAAGAAGCACCCCTACACCATTTTAACCACGAAATCGGATATACTTTTCTAAATTAAAAAAAAATAATACTTTCAGGTTATTCAAGCCGCCGAAAAGAATATTTGGACATTGGTTTGAAAGTTCATAAAAACACCAATATGTTTCTACAATTTACAAAGATAATATATTTTAATAGGTGTTCTCATTTGAGTTTAATTTCAAAAATTAAAATATATTAGCTTAATATTTGTTTGTTAATTTTAGATAAGTAAGTTTAACGTGCTATAATTGAATTTGTATAACCGGAACAGATCCGGGTTTTGAGCAACCCGTGGATTGTCTACTATGGAGCATTACTCAAAATTATTTAGGTCACAACAATTGTGTGACTACTTTCAGAATTACATTGACATTAAAAGATAAGTAGATAAAAATCAGTTTAGTTTAGTAGTATATATATCTATTTAGAGTTTATAACGGTTTATTAAATAGGGACGCTAGTAGATCGATGGGGCAGCAAACGTTTCTCCACTTTTTTGACATTTGGAAAATGGACAAGTCACTTGGCCGTCGCGGTCGTGCGTTTGACTATTTCCCGTGGGGCTACGTCAAGCCCATGGTCTACGCCAACAAGACAGCGACGATTGAAGAACTTCGTACGAATATCGAACGTGAAATCGCAGCACTATTGGACGATTTATGTATGCTTGAAATCGAGTTCCATACATAATGGCATCAGAAGAATAAAGAAGTTCATTGATATCCCAAATTTATTTTATTTAAAAAACTTTTGGAGCACTCTTAATAAAAAACCAGTTACATGTTTTAGGGAGAGATAATTGTAAAAATGTATTTATTCATAGCGTATAATAGAACTTCTATCAATGAAATTGGAAAAATGAAAATATAAAACGAATTGCCTACCATTAATATTAACATTACGCTAAAATTGTTGGTTGATGAATTCCACGTTTTCATTTCCATGGCAGTAGCAGAAATTAAATATTTTACTAAAAAAAACCGTCAAACTTAAGTATGTGTATTTTAAGTACCATCCACTCTGCGTAATTGAGTGATGTTGAAGTCTTATCGGTTTTTGCTGCCGATGAATTGATTTGTTGCATTCTCATTAGTGTTAATAGTAAAGTGGTCTGAGTTGTGTTAGTACAAAACAAAAATTTCTGAAGTTAGTATATTTCAACTTCTAAACTAAATAAATTGTTAAATGCTATTTACATGTACATCTATTTACAAAAATTTTTCGGTTTCTGAATCGGAATTCAATAGATATACCTATAAATTCAATAGATATAAGTATAAATTAAACCTTCCAAGTACGAAAGCTTCAGAGGATTACTGAATTGGTCGTTCCCACGACAGTCGGTTCTACGAAAACCGGAACGAACCCGGATTTTTATCTGGCCAAGGACTGTCAACTCGGCAGAATTTCTGCCGTTACAACAACAACAACAACATTACTGAATTGGGGAAGCGAAAAATACGTGGGTCTAAATTTCGAGATTTCTATTATTAAAAGCTAAAATCGATTCGGACAAAAAATACTGTTTGAATCAGCATTGTTTAAAATTGAAAAAGTTGGCAACTTTGTTCGTGGAACGAATGTTTTAAATTGAAATATTGCACCTAAAATCAATGGTTTCTTCACATTATTAAGAGTCATCACTATTAATATAACACGGCATTAAGGATCGGCATAAAGGATCGCCGTTTGTCAAAATTCAGAACTTGTAGGATAAAATAATATATAGACGGAAATGAACTCAGTGCGTAATGAATGACGGTTCATACATATAAATGAACTATTTCAAATATATGTATATTCACAATTCATAATTCTTTATATAGAGATGGAAGTCGATGGTCTTGTGATTAAACCAGTGGTTTGAAGTAAACTGTTTTACGAAAATTGTTCTTCAAAAAATATATGCATTAGCAGTTCTTAAGGTAGTTTCTTGTTTCCTACTATTTTTTTTTAATTTTACATTAAAGCAATATAATAAGTTATAAAGTTAACCATTATCTTCTAGTTGGGAGAACTTACATTCTGTGTGTATATGTACCCTGTACGTATTTGTTATGCTTTCGCTTGCGGAAGGTCCCCAAAACTCTGCAAAATCACCCAGGCCTTATTGTGCATCCATCACGATTCTCTGGGAATTGGCTCTGTTGTTTGCAGATGTACAAACAATAAAGGCATGCATAAAAAGTATTACTTTGGTTGGTTGTGGCTACGGTGGTTGCCTCCTTTTACGGATATTGGGGTCGCGACTGTAAGGAACTATATACAGTAAATCAATAAAGTTTACATACACATAGTTCTATTCATCTACGGGACTTTTATTTGTTTTAAAATGAATATATGTATTTAACATTATATATAACATATGGAAGTATTACATAAATAAGAAAAATTAATGCTAAAGCTTAAAATGCGTCTAATTGTTTTAGATGTATTTATTACTTTTTTGGTCTTTATTTTGTTGCAATTATTGTCCTAGGTCGACGGTTGCCGATTTCTCGTATTATTTCCGGACATTTTGACCCACTAAGTTGATAAGCCAATTTTTAGGCACTCTTTTGATGAAATTCAATGTTTTCGAATATGTGTTTTTTACCGTTGGGGAATTTATTTTTACCGTGTACATTTTAAAAATGTATAAGCACATGTAAGTATTTGAACATTTTAAAAAATAATTTACCTCCAGATGCACTTAAATTGGGTCGTAATAGTACCCACTTCAATTTCCAACATGATAACGAACCAAAATATAGGTGTTATCTTGTATGTGAATGGTTGTTATATGTATTCATAATTGCAATGAACTCCATACGCCCTCGCAATAACCAGACATTAATCGAATTTCATCAAAATATGGCTTTAGACACTGCCTTATCGACTAAATAATAAATACATCTAAAATAATCATTAGTGTATGTGAACTTTTTTGATATGATTTGGACGTATTTTTTTGTTTTTATTTCTTTTTATTTGTGCAAAAAAAATTTATATGCTAGATTTGGTGTTAAATATTATTCTTTTCAAATAGATTAAAAAACGCAAAATATATTAATTTTAAAACAAATATACGTGTCGTAGATTAATAGAACTAAGTGTATGTAAACTTTATAGACTCACTGTACATAAATACATACATAGTATATGTACATATGTATATTCGTGCAAAATTGGAGACGTCTGCTGATGTATACATTCATACATATGTATGTATGTACGTAGTACGCAACTTTACGTTTCCCTATTAATTTCTGACCTGACAGCTTTTTAAAACATTTACTTCTCTTTGTATGGTGCGGCTGATTGCCTGGAAGTCGCCTGTGTGTTAATTCTCAAATATTTCACATTTATTTACCCCTTTCAAGTCTTATTTGTTTTTTTATTTTTGTATTTTACCCGTTTTAGGGCCAGTCGCTGTCGTTCTTGCCTGCTGCACCACATGCATTCCCATGCTATGGTCTTGGCTCGATAGTGCAAATACAGCATCTGTGTAGATACACTTGCTGCACACTACCGCCCGCTTCCTACTCAAAGCCTTTCGCGTGTACTTGTTTTGCCTGCCGTTCTTTACATTCCTTCCTCTTGTCATTTTATTCAGTCCCAGTAGCCACGTTGCCACATTTCGCCTTCGCTCTATTGTCCGTCCTTAGCATTTATCGTCACAATAGTCACTGCCGTCGTCGGCTTCATCGTCATCACATAGTTATTATGTCTATCGTCATGTGGCGCTGATTTTTTCCTGAATCTTCACTTCTGCCGTGTTGTCCGCTTGCCTTGTTTCAGCTTTTTTATTTCTGTTTTTACCTTAACTTGTCTTCACCTTTCTCATCCCGGTCAAGTTTCTCAGTGAGTTTATAGTGGTTTGCAGGTACATACATATACAAATGTATATACATGTTGTGTATGTGTGCTTAACGCATGCCGTACCGGCCCGTCCCATCGCGTCTCCACATCAGTGGACATGCCATTATTTAAACATGTGGCCCGGCAACATTTTTCTCTTATATTTTTTTATTTCTCTATATACTACTTCTTTTATATTTTTCTATTTGTTCTTTTGAATAGTGAACTTGCTTTTTTTTGTATTCTTGTTTTTGTTGTCGCTGCCGGTTTGGAAGTTCAGTTTGGTTTTCTTGTTTTTATGTTGCTGTGCTATCATTAAATCGTATATTTTTGCCGCCATATACTCACTCACTGTCTGCTGTCTTTTATTGTGGTTGTTTTTTGCTATATATGTATGTACGTATGTACAATCATGCATATCCGTATATAAGCACATTCGAGTACCTACATCGCTTGCACACAGCAATGTCTATTCGTGAGTGTATGCTATGTGCTTGTGTATATATATTACGATTGTGTATTTGTTGGCACAAGCACGCTCGTTGTTCTCAAAGTTTATGCGCCTACTTCACTGAGCTGCCGCTGTCTGTTGCCGTTGGTAGTCGTGTGGTGAAATGTGGCAACGTTGAATATGACGTCGATTGCCGGACTGTTTGCATGCCAGCATGAGTTGTTACGGTTATATGTATATATGAGTATATGTATAAACGGGTATCTATGAATTGTTATGCATGCATGTACGTACATATGTTTATACGTTTCTGCCGCACTCGTTTACGTTCACTCGTTCCCCTTAAAGCACGCGTCTATATGTCATTATCTTTTCACTATTGCGCGTTGTATGGGTGTTCGCATGAGTGTTTGATGTAAACTTGGCAACGCTGCAATTGATATTTTGATTTCATGTAATTTTTTTTGTTGCTCTTGCTGCTGCTACTGATACTTGTGTATTTTTTGTTCTCATTTTTTATTCTGTATTTAGATGAAACTTGTTTTATGTATGTACATACCTACGTATTATTTTATATTTGTATATTTTCGTTCTGTATTAATTTTTTGTTCGTTGATTTAATTCCGATTTAGTCATTCGACACACATTGCTGCTCTCTTGGCGTTGTTGCTTTTTCTGTGCATCAAATGTTGCCCCGCTCAAAGTCATCGCCTACAGCTGAATGAACGGTTTCATGTGGTTCTTTTTTTTGCATTTCCAGTGTTTTATTTTTATTTTCTCTAAACAATTGATTCGGGCGCTGTTTTATTTGTTGTCTTGTTCTTCCTGTATTTTAATCGCAATTAATTAAATTCCGCTTTCTTCCTCTGTCGATTTTTTGAAAGTTTTACTATTTCACTTTGCGTTTTTTTGACAAGTAAGAGTAAATGCTTATATACATACATATGTACATATTTGTGTACAAACTTAAATAATTCTGTGTGATTAGAAAATTATAATTAATGCTTCAAAAAAATAATAAATTGTTATTACACCCTGTCAAGGAAGTATCTTTAATTTATATATGTATATGTACATAAAACGAAAATTTTTCAATCATCATCCAAATTTATTCAAATTCAAATAACATCCATTTGAAGCGATGCACATGTGTCAACGCTTCTTCCAATCGTCAAAACAATTTTTATAGAGACTTTCCGGGATGGCCTTGAGATTTCGCGTCGAATATGTTTCGCAGAATAAAAAAAAGTTACAGGGAGCCATATCAGGTGAATACAATGCTTGCTCATTGATATTTGTAGAATGTTTGGCCAAAAATTCATTCACAATGATGGCTTTGTGCAATGGTGCGTTATCATGATGAGGTTTTTGACGGATAGTGTCTCGTAAGCGCCTCATAACACCAAGATACTACTCTTTGTTGACGATTTGACCAGTTGAAACGTATTCATGGTGGACGACACCACGAATATCGAAGAAAACAATGAGCATTACCTTCGCTTTCCATTGTCTTTGGCGTGATTTTTTCGGCTTTGGCGCGCCTTTGGGCCGCTATTCGTATGATTGCTGGTTCGTAAGTGTGACATATTCGTAGACAAATTTCTCGTCACCAGTAATTATGCGTTCCATGAAGGTGGGATCCGAATTGGCTCGATCCAGCATGCATACGTGCTCTCAATACGTTTTTTGAAGGAAATTCAGCTAAATCGAAAGAAGTCTTTCAGCAACGCGTTGCATGCCCAATTTTTCATGCGTTATCATCGGGCACTTTCGTTGAAGGCCGTCCAGAACGAGTCATGTCTTCGACGGTCTCCATTCGTATGTGCGCGTTTTTGATAGAGCAGATTCACCAAAGGCTTCTGCAAGATTTTCAATATATCGCACACGAAAATTCGATCAATATTTTCAGTCATTGTAAAATTCGGCAAACACTACTGAGGTCGACTGACATAAACAGCTGCTGTAAACACATTGGTTGACAGATTGCGCTAATTTTCGGCATCATAATTAAAGACAGTTGTACCAACTTAGGAAACAAAAATTACCTGTCTTCCATATATGTAAGCGGGACATTTGAGAATTGAGATATTGAAGAATTCCCGATACTTGACAAGGTTTATATTACCGTTTTTTCTTTTGATTGCCAGTAGTTACGGTGCTCTTATGGTTATATAAAAAAAGGTTGAAATATTTGTGCAATATTTATGGTATATTTTTGTATACATATGTATAACGTTCATAAGAATATTAATAAGGCATAGGCAAACAATTTGCA
Organism: Bactrocera latifrons; assembly: GCF_001853355.1. NCBI lineage: Eukaryota > Metazoa > Arthropoda > Insecta > Diptera > Tephritidae > Bactrocera > Bactrocera latifrons. Next base: position 272,296 of record NW_017536419.1, on the reverse strand, counting down.
TGTAGTTGAAGTTGGAAAATATTTGTGTCGCTTTGCAATAAAAAATATAAACAAAAGTTAAAGTAAATGCATACATGCATATGTAGTATGTATATTTATAACCATATGGTCTAAATAATAAGTACATACATTGCTTCATTGCTTTAGGCTGTAGTCATGACTGAATTTTGAATGTTTGGTGAAGTACACGAATGAACTACGTGTTGATTTTATTAAATGCGATATGGTAGTACCTTTGAAAAGAAAATGCTGAATCTCCTCTTTGAAGTGGGCGTGGCAATTGATTGTTGATGTTCGTTTTCTAAGTGGTCAAAATAATTAGTACATCGTTTTTTATTTTAAGATTTTCAGCAAATCGGGCGATCTATTGTRTTGGTTTGTTTTCATTAAAATTAAAAAAATTTGTAGTTAAATAATAATAAATAATAATTGAATAGTTAATAAAAGAGAATTTATTAGTCAATGAATGCTACCTACACGGGCGTATGGACTTATTACTTTGACCAGGTGTATACATACTACATGCATATGGATATTGTGTATTCAAGGTGCAGTATCGGACAAAGCATTTGCAACTGAAATATGATAATGAAAATACTATCCATTACACAGACAATAATTGCCGGAGACCTACTATTTTAATTTTATTTTAAATATTGCATGTTGATTAAGGTAAAGAAATCAAACTTATTAACAAATTTGAGTTTATTTGTATAATACATCTTTATTCAATAAGACAATGCAATTGCAACTCAAAGAAAACAGTATATTATTTTTAATAAAATGAAAGAAAAAGTTAATAGTTTGTTGCAAACCCATTACTCTCAATAACTACTTTGCATCGTAGCGGCATTGAATCTATAAGGTTTGGTTTTCTCCATGCCTCTGATCTGTACTTGCTACATTACTGCGATGAATAAAGTTCGTAATTATTCGTGAGATTGACGATTTGTCTATTTTGTACTTTATAGAAATTTCTTTTTGAAAAGTTCCGTTATTATAATAATCAATAACACCTGCTCGAAGTCCTTCACCGAATTTATTTGCAGCCATTACTTTTTTTCTGTAAAAAATTAAAAACGTGTTTTTGCAAAAAAATAAGCGCAGAATTATGCTCAGTAAATGTTCTAATTTATTTATACTCAATACCGTTAGAAAAAGAATCGAATAAAAGAGAAATGAAACGAACAAAACGGAGTTGCAATTGTTTTGTCTCGGCGGATTGCCATAAATTTTAATTTTTTTTTCAAATATAACCAACAAAATTTAAATCACAATAAACATTGCAAAATATCGAACTTCAACGCTGTAAATTTAAAAACAAGAAACAATAAGCAATTCAAAGGAAAAATGGCATTGTAACACAAAAAAAAATCTAGGGCTTCGCTCTAGTTGCAAATGTTTTGTCCGATACTGTATATACAAGATGCGAAACTATATTAAAACACATTTTTATTTTTTCATTTTATCTTAGAAGTGAATATATCAAGCATTCCGGAAAGAATGGTCACGAAAAAAGTGCCGAAATATAAGTATGTTTGTTGATTATATAATAATAGCTTTAACGTTTATCATCTTAAAAGATATGATGCAAGAGCATCTGAGTTATAATTCTAATTGTTTTCTTTTAGAAAATTGGTTAAGTGCTCAAAACATCAAAAAACGCCAAAATTGTTATGGTCGGTCAAAAGCAAAAAATTATGGGAAAATGTGCGAAGAAAATTGTATAATCCGAAATATACTACTAAAATGTGTAATAATGCAAATGAGAGCATTGGGGTGTGAGTTGTTTTTCCTTGCCTGGCGTTGGGTCAGTATTGTCGTAAGTGTGGAAGAAATTAGAGTCCAAATGCTTAAAGAATTTAAGCCACCTTTTGTTGAGGGAGAAATGCTTTTAATATTACACACACGGTTTTCTGACAGTGCAGTTGAAGGTTTGAATTGGGCTGCGCAACCTGCAGACTTAAATTACTTAAAAAAATTTGTGAAAAGTAGTCATGAAGCCCTGGAGTTTTGAAAAAAGATAAAGTCTGGACGGTACTCGATCTTGTAAAAGAAATGCTAGGAGTAAGTAGATTCTGTTGCCATACGTTTTATAAACATAATTGCTTTGAAATATTTAATCTAATTTTGAAATTTTTTTTTGTATAAAAATAAATTTTGGTTTTGACCCTTTTTTGTACCTAATCAAATTCCAATTAGGTCAGATATTCCTTTTTGATTTTTAATTTAAAGTTCCTTTTACGTTTTTAATGAAGACTAAGATGGGGATTACATGATGCATATGTATGTAAGTACATATATAATAATTATTCGTCTACATTTTTTAAGAATTTTAGTTAAGTTAAATTCAGAGAGCTGCAATGAGTATGATGAAATCAGAACAAACAGTCGTGCCACAAATGCAATCAGCTTTTTAGAAGGCGAGATAATAAGGTGACACTTACATATGTATGTATATCGGGACTTGCGAATTTTGTATTTCATATAAAAGTGTTTATTCCTGAATCTCTATTTTGTCCCATTCAAAGTAATGTAATCTAAATACATATATTGCACTTCTGCCAGCGTTTTCCTAATCCTTAGAGCACTTAAAAAATATTAGGGGTATTCGCTTGCTCTTGCAAAACCCTTGCACGGTTCCTCTTGCATATATTTCCTCTTGGTGCACCGGAACAACAACAACAAACACACGCAGAAAATTATTTGCAATGGCTGTAAAATATGTCACGATATATTTGCAACCCTGTTTTAGCTGTCATTTTACATAAAGACATATTAAGTCGTTAAATTGTTGAGGAATGTTAGTTTTAAATAGATTTTATAATTTGTACTTAAATTATAAAGATTTGTTACAGTTTTTTTGGATAAAAATGTATGCAGAAGGTGCCCCAATTCACAGTAGCCAATGCATAATAGTCATTCACAATCAACCATTCATATATCACTAGATTCTGCAATGGGTGCTCTCGTGCCCTTGTATATTTCGGTATAGTATTTTTGCAATCTGCAATCTTGCAAGAGCACCCCTAGTATGATCTTGGAGAAGGAGGAAGGATCTCTTCAATCGTAGCGTAGAGTCGTTCTTTCATGGGCGTCTTCAATTTTCTGAATAAAAAAGGGGGTCCAGGTCTGCGAAATCCGGTGACTTTGGCACCATTAATGTGTTGTTTTTGGTCAAATATTTGCAAAATTCAAATATTCAAAAATTAATTTTTGTATTTCCACAAATCCAAGTATTTCTGACGGATTGCTTCTAGCACATACCCAAATCATTGGTTAAAATCGAATGGCGGGTCAATTTGATTCACTTCATGAATGCTTTCGTCTTTTCTTGACGTACATATGCGGGCGTTGGGCATGCTCTTCGTCGTTCACATATTTCCTACCTATGTATATATGTACATATGTTTAACATTCGTAATGCGTACGTGCACTTAGTTTTATTTTTCACACAAAGTTTTACACAGATTATTTAATAAATTTTTTCGAATAAGCAAAAATCGAAGACGAACAGACCTACGGACCTTGTCAGTGTAAATAATGGATATAACATCCAAAAATCGAACATCGTGTTATTTAAAAATTCCCAACACACTTTGTACAAACGATGTACAAACTGAGAGATAAAAATAAGGTTTTGGTAGGGAACTTTTTGTTTTTGTGAAGGGTATAAGGATCCTGCATCAGCTTCTTTGTAGAATATGTTCGGACGAAAGCATACCCCACGATTGGAATTGAAGTGTGCTTTGCCCAATCCACAAAAAGGGAAGTCCCGCAATCTGCGCCAACTTAACCTCTTCAACATCGCATATGTATAAGGCTCTATCGAGCGTATTTTGTGAAAAATTAAAGGCCACCCTTAACAAACTGATTAGACCTTGTCAGTGTGGCATTAGGCCTGGAAAATCAAGAACTGACCAGATATTCACCATGCGCTAAATCTGTAGAAAGACCCATGAAAAGAGGATCGACACGCACCACTAATTTCGTCTATCTTGGAATAGCATCAACGCCAACAACAACGTCAGCCTCGAAATTCAACGCAGAATATCTCTTGCCAACATGTGCTACTTCGGCAATTGAGAAGTAAAGTCTTCTCTCGATTTGTCTCTAAAAATCACTCATTATTCCCGTCCTGCTATACAACTATGGTGCAGAGGCATGGACGATGACAACAACGGATGAGTCGACGTTAAGAGTTTTTGAGAGAAAGGTTTTGTGAACGATGTATGGTCCCTTGCGCGTTGGCCACGGCGAATATTGCATTCGATGGAACGATGAGCTGTATGAGATATACATATGTGGTTTTGCATGTACGACGCCATTGACATAGATAGTTCAGCAAATTTAAAACAGCGGCTACCCTGGCTTGTACCTCCCGTTGGCGTCACATTGCAGAAAGAATGAACGACTGGCGCGCTGACTATAACTGCAACTATAACCGCGTAACGGTCTGTAAAGAAGATATGCAACCGAAGTTAACGGTTTTTGTTTAGTATATGTACGTACATATGTAGGTACATTGCTAGAAGTTCACAAGTTCAACTTAATTTCAAAAGATTAACTGGCACTCGGTGTTGTCTAATTAGAGACGCCATAAAAACGAAAAGTAAGAAAAAAAGAGAAGTTTAGGCCATAAGAATTCAAAAGGGAAAATATTAAATAAAATTAAAAAAAAAACGTATAGTTGCCAATTAAATTAATTTGCTTCAGTATTTCTTAGTGTTATTTTCATTTTTCGTTTCGCTGTCATCGTTATGCTATACTCATACATATGTACATATATGTATGTATTTCGTCTACAATTACAGTTTCAGTTTCGCTTCAATTCAAACCAATTTATTTTTCACATTCAATTCAATGCATTGAGATCAGTTGACTTGAGTGGAATATAATTCAACTCTCGTTGACAAGTAAGCACATTGATATGTATACAAATGTGTTTACATATATGTTATGTATGTATATAATATGTACGTTTAAACATAAATATTTAGGTATATAAATTGTCGACAAATGTTGTGAAAGCTTCCCGCTGTGATGTCATTTCCATACTTTCAGAATTATTTCGTTATTGTATATACATACATATGTACATACATACTCATATAATATCGTAAGTTGAATTGTAAATTTTGTTCACTTATGAATGTTTTACATAACTTAACAAACTAGCCGATTTTTTCCTTCAAAAAGTTGCAAAAATACAGAAATTAAAATTCGAAAAATTCGTTTGGCATTATCTGGGAAAAGTTATATGTATCTTTATGTAAGAGTCCTTGGTTTTTCGATTTCGTGTGAAACAGCACTACATTACAGATACCACTGAAACCAACCCTCTTTTTTCTGAGACACGTTCGAATAATTTCTGCCATCGTCGTATTATGTAATACAGGGCCACGCTCGAATTGTGCTGTTAAAACAAATCGTCAATTTTCGATATAACGTACTGCTTCCATTCAGTAAGGTTTCAGAGTTTTGTTTTGGAAGCCAGAGATAGTGGGGTTTTGTTGGACCTCCGCAATAACCGGTCTGGCTATGTGTACAGTGATTCCATCTTGCTGAAAGTGTACGCTATTGAAAGATTACGTCTTCGGCGCAGTTCTGGGTAAAAAAACTTACTCAACATCTTTATAAGTTTAACGTTGCCCATTGACCGTTACATGGTAATACGAATAGAGATACGTATCTATGGTATGGTCTTCTTGCGATACTTTTTAAAAATTTAAATAATTACCTACCAAATAAAAAAGTTAAAAGAGTTATTACGGTTTGTTTTTGTAGCACGATTTGTGCGCCATCCTGTATTTCTTAGTAGACATTTTTCATAATATTCTTCGAATGTCATACTTTAATGTACTATTGATTTTAACAAAGAATTTTTATTTCTGTCGTCACAAGGAATTTAACGAAATATTCTTGGCTTTCATAACTATTTAAATTTAAAACTAATGGATGTGTTTATATAAATAAGTGAATATCAATTTATCTAGCTTATCATGGTTCATATATGAACTTTTTAATAGCCAAACTTCATTTTATATTTGCTTAACAGTTATACATTGAAACAATTATTTATTTTGCAATGTTCAATTAACTAATTTATGACTTAAGTGTCGTTACATTCACTTTACATTTTGTAGAACCATTTAATTGAAGCGAACGCTTCTTTGAAACACCAGCGTGTGACTAAAGTTCTTAGCTGTTTATTGATAATATACATATAAAATAAAACAACTTTCTGTGCATTGTGAACACTATGGGTTTTGCGTTATTTCTATAATCTACAAATATCTAAAGTGCTTATTTAAATTTATTTAGTGTTTGTTTTTATGCTATTTTTTATTAGAATTATTTAGTTAAAAAAATTGTCACTTCTCTCTAAAATTAACATATAATTTCTAAAACATAACTTGCTTTGGTAAAATATTAAAATACTGTCAATCCTTTGTGAAAGACTCGTTATAAATTCGAAAGTATGTTTTTAAATATGAATTTTTTCGTATAGATAGCTATAGAAATATATAAATGTTAACATTATGATATTCTTACAAGTAATTATTAATTATATTAAATAAATAATGATTTTTTAACAATATAATACGTTACTTACTAATTATGTCTTACTTCTTCTTTTCCAGCGCTGTATCAATTTAGACTTTGGGTGTCCAATAACCAGTAGAATGTGAAATCACAAAGTACATACGAATAAAAAATATGGATACGAATTAAATGCCGTATGGTAAACGTGATATAAATTATAGCTTGTGTGTGTTTGAAAGTTTGTTCAACGAATTAATATTTTAAACTTCGTTATGTGTAACATAAGATAGATAGATAGATATCCTAGCCTTTAATGTGTCGCCGGTGTACCAACAAACGCAATCAGCTAAAGACAATGGACCTAATTTACGAACTTGGCTTCGTATCCGCCTTTTCACTAAGCAATTTCCGTTTCCGTAGAATTAAATCAAAAATTAAAAATCGTTATTATTAAAAACCCATCATGTATTATTTTAATATTAATAAACACAATTTTAATTTATATTTTTTTCTTTTTTTCTACAGGATGTGAGGAAATAAAATAAAATGTTTTTCTCCGCTTAAATATATATTTAAAAAATATCATACATATTTTTGGAGAAAACTTGTGTTCTTGCAAAAATAATTCATAATAAAATCTAAAAATAAAACTTAATTCAAAATCCATAAAAAATATTCCAATAATTTAAAAATAAATAAGCTATAAAGAGTAAATTATTCTATTATATTATTTATTATAAAAGATAAAATTTAATAATATCAATTTTAATCGCAAGTGGTTTTATGGAAAAGTTAAAGTGAATTTCAAATATCATACGAAAATTAAAATATAGTGGCTAAGCTTAAAGCTTTAGTAATAAAATAAAATTTTAAGAAATACATAATTATAAATAATTGTCTTTGGTAGCGACAGCAAGCATTAAGATCTGGTCAGTTTGAAAAAGTGCATAGCTTCTTATAAGGTGTGGATAAAGTTTGCAGTTTGAGTAAAGAAATTATAAGTGTTAAAAAATACAAAATTTCTTATAATATGGCAATGATGTTGTACAAAAATTAATTTTAGAATTGTCGTGGAAGTTACCAGCTATTGCGGGCTTCGGGGCAGAGGCTGTGGCGCATGCGTGTCCGATATTCGTGAGTGTATACAGCGGTCTGTACTGCGCACGTAGGAGAGTGTTTCGTCGTTCCGATACAGTTCCATCGCGTCGTTTCCGTTCTAATCAACTTGATATAGTTTATTCAGGTTGTTACGACGTTTGAGTCCTTTAATAAGCGCCGTCGAATTGCCTTTTGTCCCCATAAAAAAATCTTTTATGTTTGTGTGTGATTGTTGATTTTGAAATCCATAACGAGCTATTTTAGTGAGTGCCATCGAATTCTTACATTTCCCGCTATCGCCGTAATGAGGTGTGCTTTTGCTTGCGGCAGCACAAGCAGCAGCACCGAAACCGGCAGCAGCAGAAGTAGCGGGAGCAGAAGTTCGGCATGAAATGGAAGCGGCCATACGCTCATCAGTGCAGGTTGGTGGTCCACCACCTACATCAGGTGGTCAACAGCAACAGCACCACCACCAACAACAGCAGCAGCAGCCGCAGCAACGTGGCGGTAATCCGCAGCAACAATCGCACTTGCATGATAATGGGCCATCGCCACAACAACAACAGCATCAGCAGCAGCAGCAGCAGTATCATCAACAACTTAGCAGTCTACCCACACACCATCATCAACATCACCAACTACCGCAAACGCAGCAATCAGCTGCACAGCAACAACAACAAAATAATAATAGCGGTACTAACAGTGCGCAACAGCAGCATCAACAGCAACAGCAACAACAGGCTAATATGTCAGCTTATCAACAGCGCATGGCGTCCGGTCCGTCGCAGATTCACAGGTGAGTGAACGTTTAATATATGTATATTAGGACCGTTTTCTCAATGTCTGATTAGCAGCTATTTGTTAGTTAAGTTTAGGTTAATTTAACCACGACTCCTTCCTTTAGTAAAAAAAATTTTTTTTCTAAGACGAAAACACAATAAAATGTTACTGATAACATTGTGCAAAAATCTGGTCTGAAACTATTGATAATGGATACCATCGATAGTGTGCAACCGTATTTGGCAAACTTCGATTAACAATAGATAGTTTTCGATAGTGAAAACAAAAACATTTATTATAAAAAGCACTTTAGTCAAGCTGCTACTTATTTTTGTTTAAAAATAGCATCATATCCACATACTTAGGTTTAAATCTTGACCTTCGGTCCGTTATTGTATGGCGCCAAAAATACCTTGTCATAATCTTCAGTGGTGGTTTTAAGTCGTGTGCTCAAATCTGTGATAGAAATAAGGTATATTCATTAATCTCATTCTTAGTTTCTGTAAAATATAAAATAATAAAATATAAAATAATAAGAGCAAAATAATTGCATATGCTTCAGATGACATTTTTTTGTCTCTATTTTTTTTTTCTACAAGGTCAAAAAACGACGATCTGTTGTGTCATCCTTCTGTCGATTCGTTATTTTCAGGGCTTCTCCTTTCGTTTGCAAATATAGTTGAAATTTCTTGCTCCAGATATTTTGCTGCTTCACTTGCGTTGTTAGTTGACTGAAACCCCTCACTCATGAACCTAGGGTCAAAAATTGTGCCTATTCTTGTAACGCTTCGTAATTCATATAATTCATATGGTGTTAATCTGTTACAAACAGAACTTTTTAAAAATTTCCTAATCATCCAATACCTTCTGTATAGAATTAGCTACATGTATTCGTTGTCTTATAATTTGTTGAATATTCCAGTTTTTACGTTGACAGCACACACGACTTAAGTTCAAAATTGAAAAGAAAATGATAAGTGGTGGTAAGGTAAGAGTAGTTTACAACATACATATATCGTGCATACAGAACGAGTACAAATTTTTTTTAATTTTTCATCAGACACTATGCTTAGAGCGAAATCGATATCTGTTTTTCTTTTAGAGTCATTATCATATTCAACGGCTCTACTAAAATAAGACGTAACGGATCAATCGCGTTGAAATCGTGTCAATTGATCACGCAAGTTACTTGTGTTCCCACTTGTTTTGTATTCCTTACCACATTTAATGCATTTGGCCAATTTTTTATCTGGCGACTTTCCAAAAAAAAACTGAAAAACCTTTGAGAATCTCTTGAGTGTAATTCCTCCCTCGTCGTTTTTTTCACTTCAATTAGTTCATCCGAATCTGTTTAACTATTGTGGTGTGGGCTCTTGCATTCAGTTCCTAAACGATTGGAAATTTAACATTAGAAATTAATTTTTAGGTTTATGCTTACATTTCCTTATTTGCTTTGTATTTTTATCCATTTTTAAATTTCTGGGTTTAACTTTTTCTATTTTCTCTGTTAACTTTGCCTTGGATTGGCAATGAATATGGGCAAAAATACATAATCAGGGGTGTTGTGAAATCTGAAAGTTGTCGGAATCAGAATTGAAACTGATTAAAAAAAGCGGTAGGTGTCATGAATTCAGATATTATTGGTTTGATATTTGAAACAGAATTTGTATCGGTTTTGGGTGTCACGGAAACCAATTTTATCGGCTTTGCTGTCAGAAAGAAAGCAAGAAGATAGTCGCTCACAGATTTGAAATGTAAGTTAAGAAATATAGTAATTTTATTATTTCGAATGAACTTATCTCTATTTTTATAGGGGAAAACATAAGTTTAAAACACGAAATGTTTTAATTATTGAGTTTTTGTGAAAAATATGGATATTTAAGGGGGGAGCTTGCTTTAGAGGCTTAATAAAATCGATTTTTTTCGGGAGGGAAAGAAATAATTGAATAAGGCAAAATTTCTAGGATTTATAGTTATATATTTAAACATCATCCGCAAATTTTTTTGTTACGAAATATTTTGCATTTTGCCTTTGGGAAGCAATTGACAGACGCTTCTCGCATGTGCATAGACGGCGGGCGGGATGCAGGTCGCGATTTATATCGGAAACAAAAAATTCAAAGAGATTCACATTTTTTAATAACTTATGTTCAAGTTAAACTAGGAAATTTCAAAAAAAGGGTTAAAATTCTAATTTTTTTTTTAAATTTGAAAAAAAAAAATGTTTTCGGATTAAAAAATTTTACTTTAAACATAGTAAACTTTGACCCAATTCCATACAACGTTTAGATTTTTTAATTTAGTTTTTTTTTCGCTTTCTGCCAAAGCGCTCATAAGTATATGTATCTGCTAGACGCTCGGTCACTATTTCCCTTCTAGCTTCGACAATATTTCGAATTCCTATCTATAACTTTGGGGAAATATTCTTGGTAATTTTTAAAGAGATTTAAACAAAAACAAAAAAAAAAAAAAAACAAATTTTAGAAGCTTCTAAAACAGGCTCCCCCCTTAAAGAAGATTTACAAAACGTAATAAGCGTAATTTAACACTCAAACGCGTCTTTATTCATACCATAAATGTGATCTCTTAAAATCTTTCTTTAATTCGGAACTCATTAAAAACTTTAATTGCATTGCTTCCAAATGTAATGATTTTTATTCCACAACTCTGCATGATGCCAACTAGGCATTACTACCAACTTGCCAATCACGAAAAAGTTGGTTATTGGCCGGACTGTTTTGACATTTGTTTGAACAACGCTATCTCTGATCGTAGATCGAAAGCAAAAGAATACAAACTGCTGAAAACAATCGATAGTGCCATCGATAATTTCAGACCTCTAAATAGACCCATATAGGTGTATTTCAATTTACTTTAACAATCAATGCGACAACATGTCTATAGAAACCGTTCTCAGGACAGTCGGGTCTACGTAACCGCAACGGATCCGGATTTTTTATACCGTCAAGGGCTGTGTTATTCTTGTCTGCATTATGTTGTATTAGTAAAATTAATCGAACTGAAAATTATGATAAAAAGTTTTAATACGTATATACAATAGCAGCATATCTAATAGTAAAACTTAAAGGCAGGTAAAATATTCACCAAATCGCATGGACCATTGGTAGAAAATAACGTCAGTTTAGACAACCATTAAACCTTGCAAAACAAAAAACAAAGATTTTAACATCATAGTATTAGCACGTTATGAAGAAGCTATAATCTCACAACGTCCGCTGCATGTTTGGTGTCGTTGGCTTAATGAAACCAAAACCTGTTAAAACCAAATTTTTCGGCACATTGCTTTTAATAATTTTGTAAGTGTTTCCATATCCGTCCTTAATATTGTGATTGCGAATACAATACAACCAGAGTTTCCTACTCCACCACCTGTCATACTTCACACCTACTCCAAGACGGTGGACAGAAAGTTGGTAATTTTCTCTGTTGAGGGCTGTAGGATTTTCAGTCCTTTAGTATGAAGGATACCAAACTTGATTCCAAGATTCTGGTAGCATATTTAAATGTTTATTTGCGAATGCGATATATACATATTTGTCGGTTACGTAGGCGAGAAGTGGTTGCCTAATATCGTGTTTTTTCAATATTTTTCTGGCAATTGAAGCGCCTATGATTTTTTGGAACTCTTGCTGAGCATCAAAGGTCACAGTTATCGAGACATTTGCCTTCCAAAGTGTTAACTTTGGAGGATTCCAAATATTGGCTTCAAAGTGATTATTTCTCTTTCTAAAAAGTTTTTGATAATTGTACATGATGTTCAATTTATACCGGTGGATTTTACTTTTTGTACTTTTACGTATGACCTAAAACTAATTGCGATAGATATAGGTTTGTATATATAAATAACCTCTGTGATGAGACGCGTTCAAATCCGGGTGATTGTTTGTTTGTACGTTCGTCCGTGCAAGCTGTAACTTAAGTTAACTTAAGTTGTATAGAAAGCCTGATGTTCGAAATCCTGATATTAATTATATAGGGGTTGAATCAAGTTTTCGCACAGTTTTATCCATTTTAAGTACAAAGAACGCTATATAATTTCAATTGAGATGGACGGACAAAGAAATAGTTAAACGGGTTTCAACTCCACTGGCTTTCCTGAGTATATATATATTTATAACTCTATATCTATCTCGCTTTTGGTGATACATGCAACCGTTAGGTGAACAAAACTATAATAATGTGAAGCAACATGTTGCTAGTGTATAAAATATTTACTTGCAAGAAAAGTAATCAGAAATATTTAGTTTTCAAGTAAGATTTAGTTATTGATGAATTTTCTCATCACTGGTAAAAATTTAATTTAAAATGTGCTTACAATGGCGTCGATTCATGCAGTACACCGCTTAATAGAAGAAAATGAAAAGGAACTGTGCTTGGAACCAGGTGTAGAAGCTATTCGTATACATTTGCGAGATTTTGATTTAGCAGCCCATAGCCTCAAGTAATTGAGTAATATTTGCTTGAGAGATAATGAAACCAATTTGGGAAATTTAATTCAGTCTTACTTTGCATATTTTATCATTACAAAAACAAATCAAGGAAACCAAAAAAATATAACTTCCATACTAATGAGTAAAATCATCGTTAAAAATAAACAATTGGATTGTGGTTTTTATATCCTTAACACGGTATATTTAGTTTTCTACGTATTTTGTAACGTGCAGAAGGCAACGTCAGAGACCCTATTAAATGTATATATATATAAATGATCAGCGTGACTAGCGGAGTCTATTTAGCTATGTCCGTCTGTCTATATGTATACTAGTTCGTATTGGTTTCTTAGTTTTTGAGATATCGATATGTCCTTTTCTCCAAGAAGCTGAACATCAGAACATCAGATATATAGCTGCTATATCCTAAAAAATGAACGATGAAAATCAAGGGTTGTTGGAAACTTTTTATTTGAGAAGGTTATTCTAACGTTCCCCCTTGTGGTAAATTTTAAAGTAAGCATCTTAACATCTTATATCAGGAGATACTGACATATCGAGTCTTTCATTTAATTAAGTGAATAAGGCGAAAGTCCAAATTAAAAAAGTTTAGCTGAAGTCGATATTAGAGTTGACGACGTCTTTTATAGTCGATATTTGTTCGTTTTTATCTACTTATCTATGTACATCGGTGCAAGCGAAAAAAATCATTTGACATGGACATCGAAAATAAAATCATACGTTATAACAAATGGGGGGTGTAAAAAAGAAAAGAAAAGGCGACGCATAGCAAAGCAGTGCAAACTGGCTTAATACAATAGCTTGAGCTTTTATTGCTTCATCCGCCATTAAAGTCAAAGAATAAGCAAATCAACTCAGAATCGTAACAGTTTACGAAATCGTGATAAAATCACAGATATTTCAAGAATTTCAATTCTAGTAAAATTTTTCCGTTTCTTCTGCTTTCTTACTTCAGGCCATTTAATACAATGTGTAAGCTAATCCGCGATGCTGCTATTACCTCGCTCCTCAAGTAATAACTAAATGTGACGTGCGTGTTATATAAAATATTATATACAATTTTATATATGTGTTTGTGTATGTACATGTATAAATTTATACTCATATACGAGCTTATTTTTTCCACATCCATTTAATATCTAACGGCGACAAGCCAGGCAGCTGGTGCAAAGTAAACGAAGAAGATAAGCCCATATGAATCGCGAAAAATTATGTAAATGGATGATGGCAAAGTTGAAAATTGCTTGCCATGACGTACCAGCAATTTAACGCACAGTGTGATGGGAGCGGGCGCACGGAACTTTCGTTGCGTTCTTTGTTGGGTGTTGAATTTGATTGTGGTTAGGCGGTCGACGTTGTTGGAGCTTTTATTGTATGTTACTAACCGCTGACTGGAGCTTATGGTAATTTCTCAAATTTTTTATACAAAACTGAAACTCAGTAACGACATAATTTTGCTGACATAACGACAGTGAATGCGAGAAGTATCATAGCAAAGCGAATAGGACAGACGGCAGCAAAATATCGAAGTACTGAAATTTTGCACAGTGAAAAGAGAGCGCAGAAAAAGCGTTTACTCTGAAGAAAGTGGACGTCAACGATAGTCGACCCAAAACACATGCTCAGACTATAGTTAATATTTGTAAGTGGAGTGGAGTGGTGTAATTTACAGCGTCAAAGCACCAACTTATACAAGTGTACATACATATGGATAACAGAGAAATTAAGAGTCATCGAGAAGGTTACTGTGTGATAGAATTGCGCATGTTGTTAAATAATATACATATTTTTGAAAAGGAAAGCCTCCGAAAATCGTTTTCTTATCTTTTCTGTACTTAAGTCGTTTTTATAGTATAAACTGATATAAAAAGAGCTTTATTCTGATTTTCATCAGGGATCGTCTCAGTGTGAAATTTTCGATAAATATATTCCTTTTGTTGGATTATCGGGTAGTTACACCGTAAAAATCATTCTATCAAATTTTGAAATCGAAATTCAAATTGTTACGGTGCTACAGCGTTTCTTGTAGAGTGGGATCCAATCTTTAAGCGCATTTTTTTCAGAATGGTGTTTTTCAAAACAGTTTCCGCTCTTAAAGGAAGAGTATTTTCAATTTGAATTGAACATTTTTATCGTCATTTTCTATCGGTCCATGGAAGCTTTTAAATCTACGGACTGAGAGCACCCAATATATTGTTTATTGTTGTTAATCCTTACTTTGTATGTATCCAATAACACTGGTAGACACATAATTGACATAAAAATTCTTAGGTGTTTCTAATGCAGTTTAATACCCTGAAGTCAAATCTGAAAACATAATTATTCTATCACCCACAGATATTCTGTAACTTGCGGCTTTACATTTTACAATACATAACATTTCATTTGGGGTACTCGCAACGTGTCATAAAGCATCGTAAAATCATAAAATCATAAATTTTTATATTAGTTTAAAAAATGTGTTGTTGATGCAATCCTAAAATAACTTTACGCAAATATAACTCTGAACGCTATGTTTTCGGATCGTTATAACCTTAATGAGGGATGATCCTTCTCTTATAAAATGGAAATATAGAGAGAATTCTCGCCTGACAATAATAACTGCACGTATCAAAAATGGGTTGAATCGGGTCAATATTTCCCTGAGCCTCCATACACCTAATATGTATTAAGATTTTCGAACTTCCAGGTGACTTTATACAGCATATGTATGTACATATATGTGAAAATTGGGTGAAAACTTGATCCAGCGCTGGATCAGGATTTTCGAACATCCGATTGACTTTACTCTACTTATATACATTGGTAATTATTTGTGAGGGACAATGAAACCCAGGGAAAATTTTTTTAGTATGTGGCATGATAATAGTATAGATACGAACGAACGGCTAGTCAGTTGTCTCCGAGCACCTGGAGAGTCAGGACAAATATTTTCCCACGACGTGTTTCTCTGCGTCGTGCAAGCCGAAATTGCAGCGTTAATTAGAGCAGAAGTACGCGATTAAATTCTGTATTAAACTCGATAAATCTGCTATAGAAACGTTGGATATGATCAAAGAGGCTTACTCAGTTGTTGCTTTATCAAGATGTGGTGTGTTACGGTGGTACCAGGCCTTTTTGGATGGCCGGGAAGAGGTCGCTGATGAAGATCGTACTGGGAGACCTGGGACTTCGACAAACACCGACAATGTGTCTCGTGGTGTGGTATCAAGGCAAGTGGAGTGTTAGTTTGCTTGTCGATTACTGCTTGACATTGTTGAGGGATACTCCAAAAAAAAAAAAACATCGTCGAAAAACAGCGACAGTAACATTTTAAGGAACTCTTTGGTTAATAAAATAATATCTCTATCGCTTTTTTTTTGTTTAAACAAAAATCCTCATAGCAAAAGAACTAAAGGTGATAGAAGAAATCTGTAGCTTTTTTCTGCATTTGTGCCAATTTTTACATAGTAAACCTTTGTTCTGTTCATGTCACAAAAAACAAGTGTACTTTTGTTTACCAGTGTAATAAAATAATCTATAGTCTTCTGGCTGAAATCCTACCTGCGCTGTGTGTTTGTGGTGCTATTGCATATCCGCCCTCCGTGCGCTTGGATTTCCTCAGATTTAATTTTTTTTTGTATACTTTCTATATTTTGCTTTCTTGCCAAATCTGTCACAATTTCTCCATTTCCAAGAGACGAGCTAAGCCGATTGTGTGAAAACTACCACAGTATACAAATCCGGGTACGTAGACCCGACTGTCGTGGGAACGGGCATAATATTTGATCTTTTCCTTCAGCTGCCAGAGCTTCTGCTGTTTATTATCATGTTCTAATACTTACTTTCCAAGAAGGGAATTAACCGAAGTTAGCCCCGTGGAAGGCAATGACAGCTAAATACGTGAAAAAACGAATAGGTTTTATTTACTCTCGGGCGTTCTGAAAAACTACAAATGCGTTTTCTAAATCCATGTTTCTTGAAAAAGTTGTAAAGGAATAAACATATACAGCCCTTGAAAACACGATGGAAGGCTGTTTTTAATTTAGAGTTTTGATAAACCATT